>NC_053026.1:487992135-488130004 GCF_003073215.2 Triticum urartu
CGGGCATTATCCCTGGATGATTAGTGACGATATCGCTAGAAACCTTGAGCGGGGGCACGATTGATTCGCCTATTCGCCGAGCTGGGGAATGTGCTTCCGACTTCTTTGTGGTGCTAACCTTGCATCACTGGAAGTACTTCCCGACCGAGTGAGATCTGATAGACATAATAATGATAACATAAATATTTTTGGTATTTTTATGATATAGATTGAAAGTAAAAATTGCAAATTAAAATAGATTGGAAACTTATATGATGGAAGATAGACCCGGGGGCCATAGTTTCACTAGTGGCTTCTCTCAAGATAGCATAAGTATTACGGTGGGTGAACGAATTACTGTCGAGCAATTGACAGAAACACGAATAATGATGAGAATATCTAGGCATGATCATGTATATAGGCATCATGTCCGTGACAAGTAGAGCGACTCCTGCCGGCATCTACTACTATTACTCCACACATCGACTCCTATCTAGCATGCATCTAGAGTATTAAGTTCATAAGAACAAAGTAACGCCTTACGTAAGATGACATGATGTAGAGGAATAAACTCAAGCAATATGATATAAACCCCATATTTTTATCCTCGATGGAAACAATACAATACATGCTGTTTCCCTTTCTATCACTGGGATCGAGCACCGCAAGATTGAACCCGAAGCTAAGCACTTCTCCCATTGCAAGAAAGATTAATCTAGTAGGCGAAACCAAACTGACAATTCGAAGAGACTTGCAAAGATAACCAATCATGCATAAAAGATTTGAGAGAAGAATCAAATATTGTGCATAGATAGAGTTTTTCATAAACCCACAATTCACCCGATCTTGACAAACATACCGCAAAAATAGTTACATCGAATATATCCCCAAGAAGATCGAGGAGAACTTTGTATTAAGATCCAAAGAGAGAGAAGAAGCCATCTAGCTAATAACTATGGACCCGAAGGTTTGAAGTAAACTACTCACACATCATCGGAGGGGCCATGGAGTTGATGTAGAGGCCCTCCGTGATCAATGCCCCCTCCAGCGGAGCTCCGGAAAAGGCCCCAAGATGGGATCTCTTGGTACAAAAGCTTGTGGCGGTGGAAATAGGGTTTCGTGGTGCTCCTGGATGTTTTTAGGGTATGTGAACATATATAGGAGGAAGAAGTAGGTCGGTTGAGCCACGAGGGGCCCACTAGGGGGGAGGGCGCACCCAGGGGGTAGGCGCACCCCCTGCCTCGTGGACTCCTCGTATGCTTCTTGACGTCCACTCCAAGTCCTTTTCTGCGAAAATCACGCTCCCGAAGGTTTCGTTCCGTTTGGACTCCGTTTCATATTCCTTTTCTGCGAAACACAGTAATAGGCAAAAACAACAATTTGCACTGGGCCTTGGGTTAATAGGTTAGTCCCAAAAATAAAATAAAAGTGTAAAATTAATCTCATTAACATCCAAAACAGATAATATAATAGCATGGAACAATAAAAAATTATAGATTTGTTGGAGACATATCAATGGACAAGGCCCATCCGTTAGCTTAGCATAATCGTTTAGTTTTATTGCTATTGCTTTCATCATGACTTATCCATGTTCCTTTGACTATGAGATTATGCAACTCCCGAATACCGGAGGAACACCTTGTGTGCTGTCAAATGTCACAATGTAACTGGTTGATTATAAAGATGCTCTATATGTGTCTCCAAAGGTGTTTGTTGGGTTGGCATAGATCGAGACTAGGATTTGTCACTCCATGTATCGGAGAGGTATCTCTAGGCCCTCTCGGTAATGCACATCATTATAAGCCTTGCAAGCAATGTGACTAATGAGTTAGGTGCGGGATGATGCATTACGGAACAAATAAGGACACTTACCGGTAATGAGATTGAACTAGGTATGGTGATACCGATGATTTAGGCAGTCCTGGATTAGGGGGTCCTCGGACAGCTGGACTCTATACTTTGGCCGGACTATTGGACTATGAAGATACAAGTTTGAAGACTTTGTCCCGTGTCCGGGTGGGAGTCTCCTTTGCGTGGAAGGCAAGCTTGGCAATTCGGATATGTAGATCTCCTCCCTTGTAACCAACATTGTGTAACCCTAGCCCTCTCCGGTGTCTATATAAACCGAATGGTTTAGTCAGCAGGACAACAACAATCATAATCATAGGCTAGCTTCTAGGGTTTAGCCTCCATGATCTCGTGGTAGATCACCTCTTGTAATACTCACATCATCAAGATCAATCAATCAGGATGTAGGGTATTACCTTCATCGTGAGGGCCCAAACCTGGGTAAACATTGTGTCCCCTACTTCCTATTACCATCAGCCTTAGACACACAGTTCGGGACCCCCTACCCGAGATCCGCCGGTTTTGACACCGACATTGGTGCTTTCATTGAGAGTTCCACTGTGTCGTCATGATAAAGGCTTGATGGCTCCTTCGATCATCGGTAAGGATGCGGTCCAGGTTGAGGTTTTTCTCCCCGGACAGATATTCATATTCCGTGGCTTCATGCCCGCTGGCCAACTCACTTGGCCATCTGGAGCGGATCGAGAGCTACGACCCTGGCCATCAGGTCAGGTTTGGAAGCCTGAACTATACTGCCGACATCCGCGGAAACTTGATCTTCGAAGGATTCGAACCTATGTCAGGTGCGCCGCATAGTCACGACGAGCATGACTTAGCTCTACCATCGGACGGTGTTCGGGAGATCACACATGTTGATGCTCCGGCCCTCAATCCGGAGCAGATTGTGCCATCCGAGATGAGTGGTTAGAACCCGCCACGGAAGCTGCACACTTAGCGGCGATAGAGCCGAATACTGACTTCACCTACCATGAGACCTGTGTTACCGGACCCTCGGATTCGTCTCCGGCCACAGACTCCGAACCGCCTGCGTTCGTGCCTATCCAATCTGATTGGTCATCGATCATGGAGTTTACCTCCGCAGATATTTTTCAGCACTCGCCCTTTGGCGATGTGCTAGATACATTAAGATCTCTCTCCTTGTCAGGAGACCGTCGGCCGAACTATGTCCGGCTCGAGTGGGAAGCAGACGAAGGAGGAATTGGTTCCCCACCCAACACCCACTTAATAGCCACTGTCGATGACTTAACCGACATGCTTGATTTCGACTCCGAAGACATCGACAGTATGGACGACGATGCTAGAGAAGAACAGGAACAACCGCCCATAGGGCGTTGGACAGCCACCTCATCATATGATATATACATGGTGGACTCCCCCAAAGAAAGAAATGGCAATAAGGCAACGAAGGATAATCCCCTTGAGAAGAAATCTAAGCACCGGCGTCATCGACGCCGCTCTAAGCCCCACCATAGCAAAAGCAGCGATACCGGCACAAGAGACAATAATGCTGCAGACAGTGCCGAAGACGAAGACAACCCCCTCCAGCCATGCTTCGAGCGGGAGGATGGGTATACGAGCCCTAAGGAACAGGAGACAGACGGAGAATCAGGGGATGACAATTACATGCCCCTCTCCAAAGACGAAGTGATCCTCAGCGACAAACAATTCATCGTGCCTGAGGATCCCGTCGAGCAGGAGTGCTTCAAGCGCTGGCTTATAGCCACAGCAAAAATCCTGAAGAAAAAGCAGCAGCAGCTTCAAGCTGATCAAGATCTGCTAGCGGATAGATGGACCAAGGTCCTGGCAGCCGAGGAACATGAACCCGAGCACCCAACCAAAAGTTACCAAAGCGCAGGTTGCTAGCCCAACTTGAGGAGGAAGCATTAAAGCCTATACTACCAGCGTATGATGCGGCTGACAGGCCACCTCGTGGCCGAGACAAAGCGGCATATCAGCCCGAAGTACAGCCTGCACCCCGTCGCCAGTCAAACAAAAACACCAAGGCCCGGGGCTACATGCAGGACCTGCGAGACGTATTGGAAAACAAAGTAGGATATACAAGATCAATCTACGGATCACGGGGGCTTTCCCCAACGCGTGACGACGACCATCACGTCGGATATACCAAAAGCAAATCCGGTCGGGCCGAATACAGCAGACATGACTCGTACGAACTACGTCGTGATATAGCCCGGCACAGAGGCGCCGGACACCCCCTATGCTTCACCGACGAAGTAATGGATCACGAATTCCCAGAATAGTTTAAACCCGTAAATATTGAGTCATATGATGGTACAACAGACCCCGTGATATGGATTGAAGATTTCCTCCTCCACATCCACATGGCCCGCGGTGACAATCTATGCCATCAAGTACCTCCCACTAACACTCAAAGGACCGGCTCGGCATTGGCTGAATAGCCTGCTGGCAAACTCCATTGGTAGTTGGGAGAACATGGAAGACGCATTCCTTGACAACTTCCGGGGCACTTATGTGCGACCACCGGATGCTGATAACTTGAGTCACATAACTCAACAGCCCGGGGAGTCAGCCAGGAAATTATGGACTCGGGTTCTAACTAAAAAGAACCAAATCATCACTTTTCTGGATGTCGAGGCCTTAGCAGCATTTAAACATAACAGCCGTGACGAGTGGCTTGCCCGACACCTCGGCCAAGAAAAGCCGAAGTCTATGGCAGCCCTCACGGCACTCATGACCCGCTTTTGTGCGGGCGAGGGCAGCTGGCTGGCTCGCAGCAACAACACATCTAAAAATCCTGGCAATTCAGATGCCAGAGATAGCAACGACAAGCCACGTTGTAATAGACACAAGAACCGCAACAACAGTGACAATGCGGAAGACACGGCAGTCAATGCAGGATTCAGTGGCTCTAAATCCGGTCAGCGGAAAAAGCCATGCAAAAGAAGCAATTCGGGCCCGTCATACCAAATTCACGGCACCCCCGATAAACTGGCCAACCACACCAACAGAGAATGTTGGATGTTCAAACAGGCCGGCAAATTGAATGCCAAAAACAAGGAAATGGGGCTGCATAGCGACGATGAGGAGGAGCCCCGGCCGCCGAACATAGGAGGACAGAAGAAATTCCCTCCCAAAGTGAAAATAGTGAACATGATATATGCAACCCATATTCCCAAGCGGGAACAGAAGCGTGCGCTAAGGGACGTCTATGCGATGGAGCCAGTCGCCCTAAAGTTCAACCCATGTCCTTCTTGTCCGATCACTTTCGATCGCGGGGACCACCCTACCAGTATCCGTCATGGCGGTTCTGCCGCATTGGTCCTTGACCCCATCATAGACGTATTTCACCTCACTCGAGTCCTTATGGACAGTGGCAGCAGCCTGCACCTGCTCTATCAGGATACAGTGCGCAAAATGGGTATCGACCCCTCAAGGATCAAACCCACAAAAATCACCTTTAAAGGTGTCATACCAGGTGTAGAGGCCTGTTGCACAGGCTCAATCACACTAGAAGTGGTTTTCGGATCCCCAGACAATTTCCGAAGCGAGGAGTTGATCTTCGATATCGTCCCCTTCTGCAGTGGCTATCACACACTGCTCGGACGAACCGCATTTGCCAGATTCAATGTGGTACCACATTATGCATACCTCAAGCTCAAAATGCCAGGACCTCGCGGGGTTATAACAGTTAATGGAAACACAGAACACTCGCTCCATACGGAGGAGCACACTGCAGCCCTCGCAGCAGAAGTACAAAACAGCCTTCTGAGGCAAACAGCCAATTCAGCGATAAAGCCCCCGGACACCCTCAAACGAGTCCGGAGTACCCCGCAACAGGATCGCCCGACACGTTTTGAGCTCGCCTAGCAATTTTGCCTCTGTCCTCATCCCAATCAAGCGGCGAAATCTACGTCGCGCGTCCATAGTTACGCACTCAAGATACCATGGGCATAGGCGGAGGCACGGCTATGGCACGGCCCACAATGTGGATCAACTGCCTCAGGACCCATATACCTTTACCATTTTCTTCCTTTCAGGACCCTATTATCTGAAGGACCTGTCCGATACCCTAATTATCGGAACCATCACGGGAAGGAAACACCAAGGAAGCAAGAAGCGTTGACGTACAAGGGAATCCCTAGGTGGTCTCTGGTAACGATCGCTATACCTATTTTACATACCCACACGCAGCCTGCCCTTGGATAGGACATGTCAAATAGTCCTATTTTTCCTTATTGCACTACTTGTATACATACGCTTTGACGTATCATTTAAATAACAATGTATAGCGTTAGCTTATTATTGCATTTCTTCATCTTTTTTCCCTGTCTGCTTATTTACGACAAATTGCACCCGTACATTCTGGTACGTTCAGTGCACCAGGGGCTTTAGTGTACCCCATAACACGGCAAGAAAAGTCCGAACACTTTAGACAGTGCGGCACCCCGAACTTATAGCATTATATGCATCAGCTCCGAATCATGTCTTGGGTCAATAGTTGGGTTTGCCCAGCTCCCATGTTTTGGTACCTTACGTTCCGCTATATCAGCTAAGGTAGGACTGGGAGAACTACTGCATTGTGTCCCGGTTCTTTCGGACGAGCACCTTAGTAGAGAAAGCCGAAAACTGACTGTCATGATGCGGCGAGAGCTGGTCGCTGTTCGAGAGGTCTCAAATCCTTAAAGATTTTTTTCGCTTTGGGCGAGGAATCGGCCTTGTCTGATTTATATATAGCGCCCCAAGTTCGGGCTTCCGAATACTAGGGGCTTCACTAGAATTCAAAATTATAGACTTCTATGGCTAAGTGAGAGTGATAAAGTTTTATAGCCCGATTGCCTTGTTCGCTGCGCTAAACACCTCCTTAAAGGACCAATTTTTTTGGATAAAGAGTGTTTAAGATTAATCCCGAACACGTCGGTACTAGTTACATGGGGGTAGAAGCCGACGACTGGACAACTCTCAGATTTTATAAACGGCCGCAAAGAAGGTAATATTTTGAATCTACAAGCGTTATATAGCGCACATGAACTCGTTTTCATATTACAGGATCACATGAGTACATTCATTCAAATATTACATTCTTAAAACATTCCTCCGCCACAAGGCAAGCACCCTTCAAGACACTATCATAATACTTTTTGGGGTGGCGATGCTCCATGCCCTCCGGTGGCCCCTCCTTGACCAGCTTTTCGGCGTCCATCTTCGCCCAGTGCACTTTCGCATAGGCAAAGGCCCTACACGCACCCACAACACAGACGGACCGCTTTATGACTTCAAGCCGTGGGCAGGCATTCACAAGCCGCATCACCAGGCCGAAGTAGCTGCCATGCAGGGGCTCGCCAGGCCACATCCGGACTATGAGACCCTTCATGGCTAGTTCGGCCGCCTTGTGAAGCTCGACCAGTTGCTTTATCTTATCGCTCAAGGGCATCGGATGTTCGGTCCCAGTATATTGAGACCAGAACAACTTTTCGTAGAGCTCCCTTCCCCGGCCCAGTAGAACTCCGCGGCATCTGATACGCTGCTGGGTAGATCTGCGAACGCTCCTGGAGAGCTCCGAATTCGGGTAAGTAAAAGGATAGTTTCCTTCACATGCTTGCTTTGCATAATGAATGCCTTACCCGCCGCTATCTTCTTGACCGCCTGAATCTCCCGGAGGGCCTTTTGAGCATCGGCCTTGGCATTTTGTGCATTCTTGAGGGCCTTCGCAAGCTCGGACCCCCATGTCTTAGAGTCACGCTCAAGGACTCATATTTTTTGATGAAATCCTAGAGCTCTTCCTGAACCTCGCCTACTTGGGCCTCTTGCTTCTCGTGCTCGATGCACTCCTGGGACGCTCTGTCTTTGGCCTCGGATAATGCCTTCTTCAGGGCCTCCACTTCGGTCGTGGCCCCTAGGAAAATTGATGATGATCCCATGATCTAGTAACCACCTTTTTTTCTTTTATCAATATACGGAGGGGGTATCACTTACCTTTGTTATCTTCTAGCTGCCTCTTAGTAAGGTCGATTTCTTCCTTGGACCACTCAAGGTCCCGCTTCAGTCCGGAGACCTCCGCAGTACGAGCGGCAGCGGCCAGCAGCGAAGCCTGCTTATTCACATCGACATATTCGGATTAGACCCCTGTGATTATTATTTGATCCTATGTTGGGCCTTTCTTTGCGAACACCAAACAGAGTATCAGGGGCTACTATCTATACTGTGATATTTTCTCATAATTTGATTACCAACCTCAAAGCCTGTTAGGAGGCTGGCACAGGGTTCGGCCAGTCCACTTTTGGCGGACTGAACCTTCTCGACCACCGCACTCATGATAGTGCGGTGCTCTTCGTCAATGGGAGCGCCGCGAAGCGCTTACAACAAGTTGTCCTATGCCTCTGGATGGACAAAGGCCATCGGCACAGATGGCTCGCCCCCCATAGCGAGGGGTCGCCGGACAAAATCCGGAACCGCTGGAGGTTCCGGCGTAGTATCCGGCTGGGAGCCAAACTTGCTGTGGCCCCCGACATTAGAGCCCATGGGAGTCTTGCCCCGCCATGAGCCTAGTAGGTGCCCATTGAGTCAACACCTCGATGTTGTCCGTAGGCCGGGGGGAGGTGGCTGTCGGGAGTGAATCGCTCTTCATCGCCGACTGGCCGAAAGACTCGTCCGAAGAGGATACGTTGATATGGGCTTTGGATGGACTGCATGATCATGTTTGACATGATGAGATGTAATAAAACAAAACATACCAGAAATATTATAGTATCCGGATACTTACGACTTTGCCAGGGGCTTGTCCCTGGGCAACCACTCTTCATCGCTGTAAGCGGCTGTTGTGGAGTAGTCCGGAAGGAGGGTCCTTCCCTTCTTGGACCCTTCGGCCTCCCCAAATGGATCGGCCTTCCTCTTCTTGTCTCCCCTGGCTGGGGGAGAACTTTCCTCTTCCTCCTCCTCATTTTCGTGGGAGGAGTGCGCCTCGGTGTTTTCGGATGAGGAGTCTGATATGACCTTGCACCAGAGACTTTTTCTGGTCCCGCGACCTTTTTCTTGGCCTTCTTCTCCAGCGCCTCATAGGGCGCCAGAACCAGCATCTCTGTTAAGAGAGCCCCTGCTTGATCTTCGGCTAGTGAGGCTGGACAATCGATCTGCTCCGCTGTCGCTAGCCAGTCCTGTGAAAATGGCGTGGAAGCTCAGATCCCTCACATGGTTATACTGGGGAAAGGAACATCTTATGAGATATAAAGAGCTTCTCGAATTAGCAAGGTGCTATGCACTGAGTCCGCGATCCTCGGTAAGGGGAGGAGGTACCTCGGCGGCCTTGAACAACACCCTCTAGACGTCTTGGTGCATCGCGTCGAAAAGCTCTCGAAGCGTCTGGTGCTTGGCCATGTCGAACTCCCACATATTGAATACCCGTCTTTGACACGGAAAGCTCCGGCGGAAGAGCATGACCTGGACCATGTTGACAAGCTTGATTTGCTTGCTTATCATATTTCTAACACAGTTCTAGAGTCTGGTCATCTCTACCGATGAACCCCAGGATAGGCCCTTCTCTCTCCAAGAGGTGAGCCGCGTGGGGATGCCGGATCAAAATTCGCGGGCCGCCGCCAGTTGGTGTCGCACGGCTCAGTGATGTAGAACCACCCCGATTGCCACCCCTTCATGGTCTCCACATAGGAGCCTTCGAGCCAGGTGACGTTGGGCATTTTGCCCACCATGGTGCCTCCACACTCCGCACGCTGGCCGACCACCACCTTCGGTTTCACGTTGAAGGTCTAAAGCCATAGGCCGAAGTGGTGCTTGATGCGGAGGAAGGCCTCGCACACGACGATAAACGCCGAGATGTTGAGGATGAAATTGGGGGCCAGATCATGGATGTCCAGCCTGTAGTAGAACATGAGCCCGCGGACATATGGGTGGAGGGGAAATCCCAGCCCGCGGACGAAGTGGGTGAGGAATACAACCCTCTCATGGAGTTCTGCACTAGGGACAATCTGCCCCGTGTCTGGGAGCCGGTGCGTGATGTCTGCGGCCAGGTATCCGGCTTCCCGAAGCTTCGTAATGTTCTCCTCTGTAACAGAGGAGACCATCCACTTGCCTCCCGTTCCGGACATGTTTGGGATGGCTTTGCGGAGAAAATGAGAACTTGGGCGCTGGAGCTCGAGTGCGCGAGAATAGATGGACAGGGGAAGAAGAAGGCGTGGGTGAAAAAGAGGAGTCTTTGTCCCTTTATAAAGGCAGTAGAAATTGTGCGCCTACCTACTTGCCCCATAAAATCGCTTATTCCCCAAGTGTCGCGATTGATGGCACGGTTGGGTTACCCATATCCATATTGATGAGAATTCCGTGATAAGGGGAACACGGTCTCTGCTTCGACAAGACATGCCAATAAAACCGCCTCGCAACACGTGCAGTGGCAGGCAAGGAAAAATGATTCGTAATGACCGGGCCACGGCAGGACGTCATGTTATGAAAAGTTGCCAGCAGATTAGATTTGTGTAATAATATACTCTCTATGGTGGTATGTCGAACTTGTTTTGCAGAGCCGGACATGATCATTGTGTTCAAAATCTTCTATGGAGTATTCGTAGGAGGAAACCACCTTGCAACGCCGAAGACAATCTGCGTGCCGGACTCATCATCATTGAAGCCTGGTTCAGGGGCTACTAAGGGAGTCTTGGATTAGGGGTCCTCGGACAGCCAGACTATATACTTTGGCTGGACTGTTGGACTATGAAGATAGAAGGTTGAAGACTTCGTCTTGTGTCTGGGTGGGACTCTCCTTTGCGTGGAAGGCAAGCTTGGCAATTCGGATATGTAGATCTCCTTCCTTGTAACCGATTCTGTGTAACCCTAGCCCCCTCCGGTGTCTATATAAACCGAAGGGTTTAGTCCGTAGGACAACAACAATCATAATCATAGGCTAGCTTCTAGGGTTTAGCCTCTACGATCTCGTGGTAGATCAACTCTTGTAATACTCATATCATCATGATCAATCAAGTAGGAAGTAGGGTATTACCTCCATCGTGAGGGCCCGAACCTGGGTAATCATTGTGTCCCCCGCCTCATGTTACCATCAGCCTTAGATGCACAGTTCGGGACCCCCTACCTGAGATCCTCCGGTTTTGACACAGACAACGATCGAATCTCGAGAAAGTAATATACCGATGACAAAAGGGAACAACGTATGTTATTATGCATTTTTACCGATAAAGATCTTCATAGAATATGTAGGAGCCAATATGAGCATCCAGGTTACGCTATTGTTTATTGACCAGAGATGTGTCTCGTTCATGTCTACATAGTTCTCGAACCCGTAGGGTCCGCACACATAACTGTCGGTGGGAACGACACCTATGGGATCACAAGAATCCCTACTACGGTTGCGGGGCGCGGGGTCGTGAGAAGAGCGGATCAAACAGATATCACACGGTTCGTTTAAGTAATTGAAATTGCTGCATCAGAATATATACGAGCAAATAGCCATTAGCCCCCAAGTGCCAAGTTAAATACTTGTATTGATCTTGGGACTTTGTAAGCAATTGAAAGATGAAGACCGAATATGCATTAGCCCCCAAGTGCTAAGTGCATAACTTGCGATGTGATTGGTACTTGAATCCTTATACCGATTTGTTGAAGCATATATCTATATGTATGTAGGAGGAGCTGAAGACGAAAGAAAACCAAGTCACCGATCTCCAAGAAAACCTGAAAACCCAACAGGCTGAAACCTCCAAAGCAAAAGAGGAATTGGCCAGCGCTTTAAGCGCCATGGAACAGCTTAAGGAGAGCTTCAAGAAGAAGCGGACGGATTGGGCCACTGAAAAGTCCGCTTTGATCAAACGAGCAGAGGATGCCCAGGCTGCACTAAAACCAGTGGCGGATGAACTGACCAGCATAAAGCGGCACGTGCATGCCATGACTACTGCTATCTTTGGTAAGCCAGTTTGCCTTCTGAATTGGTTCTGCCTTCTGACGGAGTCGCCGGTTTAATAACCCTTTATGGTATTTCAGAGACACGCATTGGTCACTTGGGGTCAGATGTGCGGAAGAAACTAAAAGCCGCCTATACATTGGTTGAACCATTGTATACTGGTGCCCAGCGGATCATTTGTACCCCATCTCATAACAAACCGGCGCCCACTTTGATTCAAGATACTCTGATGAAACTGTCGGTGCTTCCTGCCCGGGTTGAAGAGCTGAAGAAATCTGCTGCTCGAACCGGTGCAATCAATGCCTTAATCCGGGCAAAAGCCTGGGTGCCGGATTTTGATCCTATTGAAGCGGCTCAGGGCTATCCCAGCTTGAAGGAAGATGGGTCAGAATTTGGCGAAGCGGATCTGCGAGCAATAAACCGGGAGGTACGTCCGCTAGCTTGTCAACTTGCTGAGGAAGCAGACTTGTCTCATTATCAAGCCCAATATGACAGTCAGAACAAGCGAATATCTGCACCAATCCATGAATTGGAAAATCTAATCCCTCCAATCCGTAAGCATACTTACGCTCCCGATATTGACCCGTCATTGCTGATCCATGATGAAGCTGTTTTTCAAGCATTAATGGGAATCGACTGGACGACTATGGATTTCCAGCCACTAGGTAGAGAAACGGAGGCTGAAGCGGCGCAGGATCACCCACAACCATCAGGCCAGGCTAGTGACCAAACTTGAACCGGAAGCCGGTTTTAAACTGCCTCTCCTTTGTGAAAAACAATTATATTATTATGGGAACCATGTTGCCTTATAATAGGCTAGCTGATACCTTTGATGTTCATATGCCTTCGTGCATAATTTGTTCTTCTTGTGGTAATGAACTTTCCAAGACACTTTCTAAAATGAAAAATTCGTCAAGTGCCACCGCGGTTGTACCGTCAGGCGGAATATGATGTCTGCATATATGAAATCAAAACAAAATTTTAAGTATATGATCAAATTTTTTGAGATACATAATATCTGCCATCATTGAACGTGAAGTTGGCTTGGCCAATCTTGAAGCGGAGTTTTGCAAACCCACATTGTTGGAGGAGATAACAGCTCTTGTATATATATATGACGCTGGTTTACCATGTAAACCGTGCCGGGTTATAATAAACACCGTGTTACTCCATAAGAGGATGTTAACAACAAGGATCAAACCGGACAAATAGTCTCCGGATTGATGTGAACTGTGTTCCGTCAATTGATTGGTTAAAAAACTTTGTTGGTTTTTTAAAAAAATACAATGAAAAGCAAAAAAACCCCTTCAAAGAAAAGTGTGAAGCAAAAACAACGACAAAAACGTTTGCCAAAAAAGGTTTATTTAAGCTGATCAAATGGCGTTACCATGGCCAAACACGACCAAGCTCCCGTTAGGTGTAACTATGGTTCTAGTCAGCCAGGTCCCCAAATGAAACCGTGGCATTTATGCCGACCAAATGGCATGGTCAAGGTTCGGGTTCGACAAAGCCCCCAAGTGATTATGTGGCCTTAGGCCGATCAAGAGGCATGACTGGTTCAGACATGACCAAGTCCCCAAGTGATCTGGTGGCTCTCGCCTATCAAGAGGCATGGTATTGGTTCGGACACGACCAATCCTCCAAGTGATATAACACGATGCTTTTAGCAAAGCGAACTCAAGGGGCAAACCGGAGGCCGCTTTAGAGCAACTCCGCGTAACCTCACATGATGTAAAAGAACAGATACCCCACTTTAGCTGAGGTTCCGATTTATTATATTTAATCATAATATATACATTGTCGTAATATGTACATAAGTATAGCCAATGGCTCAAGTATAGTAAGGCCGAAGATGAGCTACATTCCACGGCATGTTAGTCTCCTCCTCTGATGTACGTGAGTCCTTATGCTCTCGAATAACGATCAGATAGTATGACCCGTTGTGCAGATTCTTGCTGACCACGAAAGGCCCCTCCCAAGGTGGGGATAGCTTATGCATATCAGTCTGATCTTGGATGAGCCGAAGCACCAAATCTCCTTCCTGAAAGGTTCTGGTTCTGACCCGGTGACTATGATAACGACGAAGATCCTGCTGGTAAATCGCCGATCGGGCGGCTACGATGTCACGCTCTTCATCCAACCGGTCCAAATCATCTTGCCGTGCTGTCTCGTTGTCCGCTTCAACATAAGCCGTGACACGAGGTGAATCATGACGGATATCACTGGGGAGAACCGCCTCCGCTCCATAAACCATGAAGAATGGTGTGTATCCTGTTGATCTGTTGGGTGTTGCATTGATGCTCCATAACACAGATGGTAATTCTTCTACCCAACAACCCGGCGTTCTCTGCAAAGGAACCATGAGCCGAGCTTGATGCCTCTCAAGATTTCTTGATTAGCTCTTTCTGCTTGACCATTGGACTGTGGATGTGCCACTGATGAAACATCGAGCCGGATGTGCTCCCGTTTGCAGAACTCCTTCATAGCACCTTTGGACAAATTGGTACCATTATCTGTGATAATACTGTGCGGAAAGCCAAACCAGAAAATCACCTTTTTGATGAACTGAACCGCCGTGGCCGCATCACACTTTCTAACAGGTTCTGCCTCCACCCACTTTATAAACTTGTGAACCGCCACTAGGAGGTGGGTCTTCTTATCTTTGGACCTTTTGAAAGGCCCAACCATATCCAGCCCCCAAGTCGCAAACGGCCAAGTAATTGGAATCATTCTCAATTGTTGAGCCGGTACATGAGCACGCCTTGAAAACCTTTGGCAACCATCACATCGTCTGACCAGATCCTCCGCATCAGCATGAGCAGTTAACCAATAAAAACCATGGCGAAACACTTTAGCCACCAGAGACTTTGAACCTGTGTGGTGACCACAATCTCCTTCGTGGATCTCACGCAAAATTCACGGCCTTCTTCAGGAGACACGCAGCGTTGAAAAGCTCCTGATATACTGCAATGATGCAACTCGCCGTTGATGATAGCCATGGACTTGGATCGCCGGATTATCTGCCGGGCTAGAATCTCATCCTCTGGGAACTCACCCCAGTTGTTGTACGCCAGGTAAGGAAGCGTCCAATCTGGAATAACATGAAGAGCCGCCACCAATTGAGCCTCCGGATCAGGAATAGCCAAATCCTCTTCACCAGGGATCTTGACCGACGGGTTGTGCAGCACATCCAGAAAAACATTGGGTGGGACCGGTTTGCGCTGAGAGCCCAGCCGGCTTAAAGCGTCTGCCGCTTCATTTTTCTGCCGATCCACGTGGTCCACCTGATAGCCTTTGAAATAACCTGCGACAGTAGCCACCTCACGAGGATATGCTGCCATGAGTGGGTCCTTGGAGTCCCAAGTGCCAGAAAATTTCTGAGCCATGAGGTCCGAGTCACCGAAGCACTTAACTCGACTTAGATTCATCTCCTTAGCCATCCGGAGACCATGGAGCAAGGCTTCATACTCAGTTGCATTGTTAGTACAAGGGAACATTAAACGGAGAACATAACAAAACTTATCACCTCGTGGGGAAGTTAATACGACTCCATCCCCCGAGCCTTCCAACAGCCTGGATCCGTTAAAATGGATGATCCAATACGTATGATCCGGCTTTTCTTCAGGTGCTTGCATTTCCGTCCAATCATTGATAAAATCAACAAGTGCTTGAGACTTAACCGCTGTCCGAGGCACATACTTCAAACCGTACGGCCCCAGCTCTATGGCCCACTTTGCAATCCTGCCAGTTGCTTCCCGGTTCTGGATGATATCTCGCAAAGGAGCAGAACTGGCCACCGTAATTGAGTGCCCTTGGAAATAATGTTTAAGCTTTTGGCTTGCCATAAAAACTCCATACACCAGCTTCTGCCAATGCGGTTGCCTTTGCTTGGACTCAATGAGCACCTCGCTGATATAATAGACCGGACGTTGAACCGGATGCTCCTTACCTGCCTCCTTTCGCTCCACCACAATAGCTACGCTGACCGCCCGAACATTAGCAGCAACATATAGCAGTAACGGCTCCTTGTCAATGGGAGCGGCAAGGACAGGCGGATTGGCCAATTTCCGCTTTAAGTCCTCAAATGCTTCATCAGCAGCAGAACTCCAGACAAACTGATCCGTCTTTTTCAACATCTGATACAAAGGGATTGCCTTCTCACCCAGGCGACTGATAAACCGTCTTAGCGCAGCAATCCGGCCTGCCAGGCGTTGAACATCGTTGATACACTTCGGTTTAGCCAGGGAGGTTATAGCCGTGATCTTCTCCGGATTAGCCTCAATTCCCTTGTTGGACACTAGAAAACCCAATAGCTTACCCGCTGGTACACCAAAGACACACTTGTCCGGATTAAGCATCATCTTGTATGTTCTCAGGTTATCAAAGGTTTCCTTCAAATCATCAATCAGAGTCTCCTTCTCCCTGTATTTAACCATGATATCATCCACGTAAGCATGTACATTATGGCCAATATGCTTGTGAAGATAATTTTGTACACACCGTTGGTAAGTTGCCTGGGCACTCTTGAGCCCGAAGGGCATAGACACATAGCAGAAGGCTCCAAAGGGAGTTATAAATGCTGTCTTCTAATGGTCCTTAACTGCCATTTTGATCTGATGATAGCCAGAATACGCATCCAAAAAACTTAAACGCTCACAACCCGCCGTAGCATCAATAACTTGATCAATACGGGGGAGGGCAAAAGGATCTGCTGGACAAGCTTTATTAAGATCCGTGTAATCCACACACATGCGCCAGGTGCCATTTTTCTTGAGGACCAGCACCGGATTGGCAAGCCACTCAGGGTGAAAAACTTCAACAATAAAGCCAGCTGCTAAGAGCCTGGATACCTCTTCTCCAATCGCCTTGCGTCTTTCTTCGTTAAACCGGCGGAGGAACTGTTTCACCGGTTTATATTTAGGATCCACATTAAGTGTGTGCTCAGCGAGTTTCCTCGGTACACCTGGCATGTCGGAGGACTTCCATGCAAAAATGTCCCGATTCTCACGGATGAACTCGATGAGCGCGCTTTCCTATTTCGGATCCAAGTTGGCACTGATGCTGAACTGCTTGGACGAATCGCCAGGTACGAAGTCAACAAGTTTTGTTTCTGCTGCCGATTTGAACTTCAGGGCTGGATCATGCTCCGTAGTTGGCTTTTTCAACGGAGTCATGTCCGCCGGATCAACATTGTCTTTATAGTACTTCAACTCCTCGGTGGCACAAACCGACTCTGCATAAGCCGCATCTCCTTCCTCGCATTCCAAAGCGATTTTGCGGCTTCTGTGAACCGTTATTGTCCCCTTGTGACCCGGAATCTTGAGCTGCAAATACACATAACAGGGCCGAGCCATAAACTTGGCGTATGCCGGTCGCCCAAACAGGGCATGATATGGACTTTGGATTTTCACCACTTCAAACGTCAATGTCTCCGACCTGGAATCATGATCATCCCCAAAGGCCACTTCCAGAGCTATCTTACCAACGGGATATGCTGATGTGCCAGGCACTACACCGTGGAATACTGTATTAGACGGTTTGAGATTCTTATCTGTTAGTCCCATACGACGGAAGGTCTCATAGTACAGGATGTTAATGCTGCTCCCTCCATCCATGAGCACCTTGGTGAACTTATAACCTCCCACCTGAGGCACCACCACCAGAGCCAACTGACCCGGATTATCGACCTGGGGTGGGTGATCCTCTCTGCTCCATATGATTGGCTATTCAGACCAACGTAGATAACGGCGTATGGCCGGTTCAGCAGAGTTGACTGCCCGCCTCTGAACCTTCTGGTCTCGCTTGTCCAAGCTAGTGGTGAAGACATGGTACTGCCCACTACTCGACTGCTTTGGGTTGCTCTGGTAACCTGACTGTTGCTGCTGTTGGTTGTAACCACCCTGGTTGTTCTGACTATTTTGACCATTATGTCCGCCCGGATTACCATTAAATCCTGAACCGGAACTTCCTCCACCGTAACCCGGCCCGGATCCTGAGCCACCGCCAGATTCGTGATCATACCGGAAATTATAAGAATTCTTGAACTCCTGCATAATAAAGCAATCCTTCCAAAGGTGGTTTGATGGTGCCTCCTTCGTCCCATGTCTTGGACAGGGCTGGCTTACCAGATAGTTTAGGCGGTTTGGGTTAGGGTTGGGTGCTCCCTTACGATTTTTCGGCCTACCCTTGCGTCGCTGGCCATTGTCCTATGCGTTGGTATTAGCCACAAAGTCCATGTTACCATTCGCTTTACGCTTGCCTCCTCCGCCATTGCCTACCCAGTGATGCTGCTGACCTTTCGAGATGCTGTTCTTCTTCCCTTTCCCTGTCTTGTCATCATCAGATTCGGGATCCTTGGTACTATCAGAATCAGCATATTTCACCAAAGCGGCCATGAGGGTCCCCATGTCGGTGCAATGACGCTTCATCCATCCCAATTTCAACTTCCGGGGCCCAAACCGGCAGTTGCCTTCTAGGGTTAATACTGCGGTGTCAGCGTTGATGCGGTCTGAGGAGTGAAACACTTGTGAAACCCGTCGCACCCAATGAGTCGTTGATTCTCCTTCCTCCTGGACGCATGCAGCTAAGTCCACTATTGACATAGGCTGTTTACAGGTATCCTTGAAATTGCTGATAAACCGGGCTCGTAATTGGGCCCATGAACTGATAGAATTAGCTGGCAAGCTTTTTAACCAAGTACGGGCCGTTCCTTCAAGCATCATGGTGAAGTATTTTGCACACGCCGTGTCATCCACATCAAGCATCTCCATGGCCATCTCATAGCTCTCCACCCATGTCTCTGGAGGTTGATCCGCCATGTAATTTGGTACCTTGCGCGGGCCTTTGAAATCCTTGGGCAGGCGCACGTTGCGTAAAGAGGGGATAAGGCAAGGCACCCCCAAAGAACTAGAAGTAACACCAGGTTCGATCAAGATGGTTGGATGAACCGGCGTGAGCTGCCGAGCCTGATGATGTGCGGCTAACTCGGCCTCCCTGCGCGCTCGGGCCCGGTTCACCACTTCCTGAGCGTCATCGGCACCACCCGTCGGGTTGTTGCCATGGGGTGCTCCACGTCGTTCATTACTCGACACTGCTGGTTCATCCATATGTCTGCTATACCTCCGGCTTGGACGGCGGGGTCGAGTGGATCCGGTCGCGGCTGTACGAGTAAGCTGTCCTCAGAAGTTCCTTGACCCGTCGCGTCTCTACTGCCTGCGGCGAGTCACCTTCAATCGGAATGGCCTCCAGCCGTGCAGCAGCGGCAACAAGATTGTCCATTGGGTTGGAGTAGTGACCCGGAGGTGTTAGAGCATCCTGAGTTATAACGGTGTTTTGACAAGGCGGGTCCATCTGACGAGGCTGAACCGGTGCACCGGTCCCAGGGGCTTCTGCCCGGTTCCCCTCCAGCGGATTGCCGGCTCTTGGTCCTGGAGTGTTGAAAAGGTCTCTGGCCTCGAAAACCGGAGGTAAGCGGGATCGGTGCTTCCTCCTCATGACTTCATGCGACACGCTCCGGTCCAACATAAGCCTGTAGGCCTGTGCGTCTAAAGCGGCCCGCTCTGCGACCATCCTGGTGTCCTCAGCCGCCAGATCCGCCTTGGCCTGGGTGATCTGTTCCTTTACCTTTGCAATCTCCGTGTTGTGAACGTCCTGATCTGGCGGATTAACTTCCGCCTTAAGCACAGCCAACGCATCAAATAGTTCTGATAGAACCTGAGCCGGCGGGCGCACAGGGCCTCCTGCCCGGCAGCCGTCGCCGCTGCTGAACCGGAGATCGTTGCCGCAGCTGTCGAAGAATGAAGCGCTGCTTGTGTTTCGGCCAAGAATATTCCAACCCGGTTAGGCAGATCAGAGGGGTCTGGAATACTGTCGCCATTGGAACAGCTCCCAATCCGGCCATCTTGTAGCTGATAAAGAGATTTGGTTTCTCCGATCGAAGATTCGTCACCGGAACAAACGATAGTCGCCCCGCAAAATTCTGATCCGTCCTCATAACTTCCTCCATGGATGACTCCCACGAAGGCACGTTTCATGGCCGGTTTAACCCGGGCGGATTGCGCACGCTGAGCCATCTCGACGAGGTTGGTGTATATGTCCGGCTCAGGGCCCGGTTCACCGATCTTGCCAATGAAAACGTGAATGCTACCAAAGGGGACCCGGTACCCGTACTCAATTGAGCCGGCCTCGGGGCCCCAGCCTGCGTCGTCGATTTAGAGCTTGCCGCGACGACTCTTAGTCATCCGGCCTACAGCGTAGCCCTCGAGTCCTTCAAAGCAGCCATCCAAGAACCGG
This sequence comes from Triticum urartu, assembly GCF_003073215.2. Taxonomy (NCBI): domain Eukaryota; kingdom Viridiplantae; phylum Streptophyta; class Magnoliopsida; order Poales; family Poaceae; genus Triticum; species Triticum urartu. The sequence continues at coordinate 488,012,174 of NC_053026.1, forward strand.
AAACCATCGTGCGATAGCCCCACGGTGGGCGCCAACTGTCGTGGTTTTGTCACGGCAGATGTCCTAGAGAAAGGATTTAGTCGTGGAGCCATCGCGACAGGTTAGCTTGAAGGGGTTAAAGCGGACACAAGGACGCAAGAGAGTTTATACTAGTTCAGCCCCTTCGATGAAGGTAAAAGCCTACGTCTAGTTGTGATCGAATTGATGGGGTTTCGATGACTAGGGAGCAAACAAGCTTCGCCTATGTCTCGAGTTGTTGTCCGTTGTCCTTGAACCGCCGCCGGGTCGTCCCCTTATATACACGGGTGACTCTCGTCGGCTTACGGAGTCCCAATACCGGCTCATAGATGTGTCCCGTTTGGTCTCTTCTTATTCCTAACTTACAATACAAGTTAACTACTAACGCCGGTTTACGGTTGCAGGCCTTGAGCCGACCATGGGCCTTGAGCCCTCCTCTGTCTTCTTGGGCTTTCACTTACTTAACTACTGACGAAGTTAACCCGGCCCAGATAGGCCGGTTTACGCCCAGTAGTAATATCCCCAACAGATGACAAAAGGGAACAACGTATGTTATTATGCGCTTTTACCGATAAAGATCTTCGTAGAATATGTAGGAACCAATATGAGCACCCAGGTTACGCTATTGTTTATTGACCAGAGATGTGTCTCGTTCATGTCTACATAGTTCTCGAACCCGTAGGGTCCGCACACATAACTGTCGGTGGGAACGACACCTATGGGATCACAAGAATCCCTACTACGGCTGCGGGGCGCGGGGTCGTGAGAAGAGCGGATCAAACAGATAGCACATGGTTCGTTTATCTAGGTTCGGGCCGCGAGGATGCGTAAAACTCTACTCCTGCTTTGGTGGATTGTATATCTGTGTTCTTGAGCCAGCTATGGGGCGTGAGGAGCTCCAAAAAGCCGAATCCTCCTCCTGGTCGCCTCGGGCCTCCTTTTATAGGAAAGGGGTTGCCACAGTGGCACATAGGAGGTGGAAAGGGAACAGTGATGTGAGGTTATCCCTCGCATTACATGACAACACGCATTTAATGCGTCTTGCCCAGGTGTCCTTGCTTTATCGGGGACGGGGGAGAGCCCTGTCTCGTCCGTCGCTGCTCCCTCTCGTGTCGACACGCGCCCTGGCCAGCGGCGCCCGTGGTGCCATGTAGGCAGGCAGGCAGCGGAGGTGGCGCAGTGGTGGGTCTCCACGAAGATCCGCATGCCGCCACACAGGTGTCTGCCCAGCATGCGAACAACGGTGGAGGTTCGACTGGCGTGGGCCTGATGGTGGCCCTACGGGTGTTCTTGGCAAGGGCCTTGCCGGGCCCCGCAAGGGTCTTGCCGTGGCGCCTGCCGTCATCCCTGGCAAGGCTCTTGCCAGGGCCTTGTGGTCCTCCTTGGCTGGGATCCCGCCAAGGATCATCATCTTCTAAAGGGTGTATCTGATCATGAATGTCTTCACAAAGATCTGCATGCCACCACGGGGATGTCTCCCGAATCCTTGCCCCATGGGGGCAGTGGACTCAAGGGTGACTCATTCCGTAGGTGTGGGGCGAGCTGCCATGGCAAGGGTCTTGCCGGGTTTTCTAAAACTGCCTCCCGGCAAGGATCTTGTAGGGGGGGTCCGCTTCGTCCCCTTTGCTCTTTGTGGTCTTGGTCTTGGCGTCGTTCTGCTCCTCCTGAGCTTTGGCCTTACCTTGGCTCACCTCCCTTGCCTTGCTTAGTGTGGTGGTGCCCGTGGCTCAGACTCCCCGTGCACAGTTATAGGGGTACAAAAAGTGTACCCCTCTTTTTGTACACCGACAGGAGCCCCCGGGCCTGGGCCACACGTAAGCGCAATCGCGTCGTTGGGCTAGGCCCAAAAATAGTGCGCGGGCAGGCGGGGCGGTTTTTACCGCGGTCAGTTTCTTCGCGTGATGTGCTTCCCACGCTTCCCGCGCATGGCGCGGCGTGGGGAGGCGTGTGTGACGTGGGCGGCATGCGTGGGGCTGAGCTCTGCATGCATGTGTCACGTCGCAGTAAAGGGGGTGGTTTGCGCCCTCCCCATAAACGGAGGGAGGCGTGGAGACGCGGCCCATTTACTGAACGGGGCTGAGGCGTGGTCTTCAAGGCGTCCACTCCCTACGATCACGGGGTGGGGGAAGGTTGCCTCACCCGTCACCTAGGTCCTGCACGCCTGCCACGTGGCTCTCATGCGCTTGGGGTGGCGAACGGTGGAGGCGGGAAACCGGGCCACCGCGGGCTGGGGCGGCGGGTCGGTCCCAGTTCCCTGCGCCTTCCGCGTCTTGATTGGCTGAGCGGGGTGGCCAAGCCCCCACCCCATTCCTTTATAAAGAGCGGGAGGGGGATGGCGTCCCGCATTCCTTCATCTCCTCCTTCCTTCAGCTCCTGCTCCCCTCTTCCATCCACCATGGAGAGAGGGAATCCTGGTCCTTCAACGGTGGCGGCGAGGGTCGCCGCTCGACAACGCGTCCCTCCTTCTCCTCCGCCAGCAGTGGGCGAGGCCGAGGCGCTCGGGGAAGAGGAGGACGGGGCGGCGCGCCGGCCTCGCCTCCGCCAGCAGTTCCTCCCCCCATGGAGGGCCATGTTGGGGATGACCCTTGCGAGTTCTTCGTCAGGCTGCGCCGGCTGCCTCACCATCGCCTTCGTCTCCCGACTCCATTCACGCGGGAGATGGAGCTGGATCCGCCGGAGTTGCTGCGGCTGCACATGAGGGGCTGTGGGATCAGCGGCACGCGGGTTCGCGTCGACTTCCCAGCCCATCACGGGATGTATCTTTGTCGAGAATGGAAGACATTCGCTCATATCCACCGCTTGACGGAGGGGCTCACTCTCCATTTCAAGCTGATGGAGGGTGGCCTTCTCTCCGTCAAGGTCTTCGGGTGCTTTGGGACCCATGCAAGGTGCTGTGTGGAGAGCTCTTCTGATATTGAAGACTCCTCCTCGGGCGGGAGTGACGAGGAGAACAGCTGCAGCGACGACGCGGGTAGTAGGCGGCAGGATGACGGGTCCAATTAGGTGTCGGGTGCAGCTCCGTGTGGCACCGGCGACCCCATCATCCGCGTCGCCGGCTCCCTCAACTTCTCGGGGTCGTCTCCTTGGGCGGTTGGCATTGGGAGGCTGCGGAAGAGGAAGAGGGCGGGCGGCAAGGCCGTCAAGTCGGGGTACGCAGGCACCGACGCCTTCGACGCGTGCTGAAGTCCTGCCGCCTCGTCTTCGAGCTCTGCTTCCGGCGCCACCATCACCATCCAGCCTTTGGACGGCCACCAAGATGTTCTCTTGGTGTCTTCTTCCACCCGTAGCTCGTCTAGGCACTCCTTTTGTCTCATTCGCCTCCTTGACCTGCCTCTTGAGGAGAGGGACAAGAAAGGGATTACAGGCACCTTATCTGTTTTTAGTTTGTAAGCCTTCGGGCCTTTGTTGAATTTAAAGCTTGTAATCCCATAATTCATGTTTTTCATTCCCTATGGATTGTACATGAGTGGAATGTTTTTAATGAAAAAGGGATGCTTGCCGGGTCATTTGTTTGCGGGTGGAACCCACAACAAGGAGTAAATCCTTGATATCTTCAAGATAAACATTTCCTTACCCAGCAACAGGCCTTGCCGTCTCCCCACTTCGCTCGACCTTCCTCACGCCTTTGGCGGAGGCAGGGATGAGGCAGGTTCTGGCTCCTTGTTTCATCCTTTCGCTGCCGTGACTACAACCAAACTTGACCCCAGGAACGAGACCTAGGGCCTAGAGTTTTGGGAGCACGGTAGCTTAGGGGAAAACGAGGTTTCACATACCTCAGTCCATAATGGAGTGCATGATAAGGGATGAAGAACTTATCTGAAGATGCAGCCCCGGGCAACCCTGGTTCACGATGGGTGAATCTTTGCTCTTACAGCCCCCGGCAATGCTGGCTTGCCGGGGGCTAGATGCTGGTCTGTTCATCTTCTTTTCCTCCCCAAGTGGTTCGGCATAGATATCCGTGTGTCCTGTGAACCAAAGAAGACAAAAGAAAGACAAAGAGACACACACTCGACCTCTAAGTGATGGGTTAGTCGCTGCTAAGCACTATCAACCCTAACCAAGGACGAGACTCGACCTAGCATGCATGTTATAACTTAGGGCGGCAACGCTTCATTTTATGCTCAGGGTCTGCGCCTGGCTTTGTACAGAGGGTTACATGCATCATCGGCAATGCTTGTACAAAAGGAGGCTTGCCGGGGGGCCCGGCAAGCCACGCCTCATGGGTAAAACTTGCGAAGATGCTCAATGTTCCAGGAGTTACTCACCGGAACGGCATCTTCGGTCTCCAGGCGGACTGCGCCGGGCCTGGTGACTCGTATTACCCGATAAGGGCCTTCCCACTTGGGCGTCAACTTGTTGGAATTCTTGGCCGATTGAACGCGCCGAAGAACAAGGTCGCCTTCCTCAAGGCTTCGAGCATGAACCTTGCGGCTATGGTAGCAGCGCAAGGCTTGCTGGTAGCGTGCTGCTCTCACAGCCGCCCGAAGAAGATCTTCCTCAAGGAGCATTGCATCATCTTGCCGCAGTTGCTCTTGCTCAAGCTCATCATAAGCGAGCACTCGAGGTGACCCGTATCTGAGTTAAGTGGGGAGAACTGCTTCTGCCCCGTATACCAGGGCAAAGGGTGTCTGGCCGGTGTCTTGATTTGGCGTCCTCTTGATCGACCAAAGAACCGTCGGCAACTCATCAATCCAGCGCCTTCCACTCTTGTGCAGCCTTTCAAAGGTCTTGGTCCTTAAGCCTCGTAGTACATCAGCGTTTGCCCTCTCAGCTTGACCATTGCTTCGTGGGTGAGCAACAGAAGCGAAACAGACTTTGCTGCCGAGGTCTTGGATATATTGCATGAAGGTGCGGCTTGTGAACTGTGTGCCGTTGTCGGTGATGACCCTGTTGGGTACACCAAAACAGCACACTAGTCCCTTGAAGAACTTGACGGCTGACTGAGTTGTGACCTTCCTCACTGCCTCCACCTCCGGCCACTTTGTGAACTTGTCGATTGCAACGTACAAGTACTCAAAGCCCCCGACAGCGCGGGGGAAAGGGCCCAGTATGTCGAGCCCCCAGACCGAGAAGGGCCAGGAGAGAGGAATGGTTTGAAGGGCTTGAGCTGGATGATGAAGCTTCTTTGAATGGAACTGACACGCTTCACACCTGGTGACTAGTGTCGTCGCATCCTGGAGGGCGGTGGGCCAGAAGAAGCCTTGCCGAAATTCCTTGCCGGTAAGGGCCCTTGACCCGATGTGGGATCCACATATGCCTTCGTGTATCTCTGCCAAAAGCTCCAGTCCATCCTCCCGAGGGATACACTTCAATTTTACACTATTCGGCCTCTTTCTGTACAGGACGTCATCGACGAACTGGTACATGGTAGTGCGACGGCTACTTTTTCCGCTTCTTCCTGCTCTTCAGGAAGTTCCCCTGTTTGGAGGAATTGGACGGTATGCTGTGCCCACGCTAGAGCCTGGGGCTCGACGGCGAGGACTAAAGGCATTTCCTCCGCTATAGGGGCGGCTGTCTCAACGGCAAGAGCTTGACGCTCCGCTGGAGCTAGCCGTCCCGTGGCAGGCTCAGCGTCCCCAGCAACATCCTTGCCGGCGGCTCCGGGGAGCTCGCCGGGAAAGTACTTGCTGGGTCCTGATTTCCTCCTCTTGTTCTGCTCTCTTGATGGATCAACGGATGGCTGAGTTAGCTGGAGCACAAAGGTACCTGGTTCCATAGGTAGCTTGAGAGCAGCGCGTTTTGACAGGTAAGCGGCGATATCATTCTCCGCTCGCGGAACGTATTCAGCCTATATACCGTCGAAACGCTCTTCCAGCTTTCTCACTTCATTGACATAGGCCTTCATCAACGGGCTCTGATAGTCCTTGTTGACATGCTTGACGACGAGCTGCGAGTCGCCCCTGACGATGAGCTTCTTGATTCCGAGGTCCGCCGCGATCATAAGACCGGCAAGCAGTCCTTCGTACTCTACCGTATTGTTTGTTGACGCCTACCTGGGGAAGTGCATCTGGATCATGTACTTGAGCTGCTCTCCGGTGGGCGCGACAAGCAGTACGCTAGCCCCGGCGCTGTGTAAGGAGAAAGCTCCATCAAAGTACATGATCCAACTGCAACTTGCCTCCTTGCCGGGGAGAGCAGTCTCTTGGGCTTCTTCGTCAGGCATTGCGGTCCACTCTGCAATGAACTCCGCCAGGACTCGGCTCTGAATCGTCGAAGTACTTTCAAACTTGAGGCCAAAGCTGGACAGCTCAAGTGCCCATTCCACAATTCTTCCCGTTGCATCTGGATTGTGCAATATCCGGTGCAGAGGGAGGCGAGTGACGACAGTGATCTCGTGTGCCTGGAAGTAGTGACACAGCTTCCTCGAGGCCATAAGAAGGCCGAAGAGCAGTTTCTGCACGCCGGAGTACCTTGATCTAGCTCCCTGCAGGAGGGAACTAACAAAGTAGACCGGGTGGTGCATCATTTTCTTCTTTGGCGGCACTTCAACTGGCTGTGTCGTCTCTGCATTGGTGGTGTCGGGCTCTGTCGCTGCCATTAACTCGTCATCAACCTCTCTCTGCGCCACTAGTGCGGCGCTGACCACCTAGTTCGTTGCCGCTAGGTATAGGAGCAACGGCTCATGTGGCCTAGGCGCAACTAGTATTGGCGGGGAGGAGAGATACTTCTTCAAATCTTGCAATGCTGCTTCGGCTTCTGGTGTCCACTCAATCGGGCCCGCCTTTTTCAGGATCTTGAAAAAGGGAAGGGCGCACTCGGCAGACATGGAAATGAATCTGCCCATGGCGGCGACGCAACCAGCAAGTCGACGCACATCCTTGATTTGCTTGGGTGCTTCAATCTGCTCTATAGCTTTGATCTTGTCCGGATTGGCCTCTATCCCACGCTGTGATATAAAGAACCCAAGAAGCTTGCCGGACTGGACACCAAAGACGCACTTCTCAGGGTTCAGCTTGAGATTGATCTTGTGCAGGTTTGCAAATGTTTCTTGCAAATCCGGTATGAGGGTTGCCCTGTCCTTGGTTTTGACCACTATGTCATCCATATAAGCTTCCATATTTCTATGGAGCTAGGGTTCAAAACCAATCTGGACCGCCCTTGCAAACGTCGAACCAGCACTCTTCAGCCTGAAAGGCATCCGCATGAAACAATACGTACCACATGGGGTGATGAATGCTGTTTTCTCCTCGTCTTCTCTTGTCATGAAGATCTGGTGGTAGCCAGAGTAGGCATCGAGGAATGACAACAGATCACACCCAGTTGTGGAGTCAACAATCTGGTCGATGCGTGGCAACGGGAAGGGGTCCTTAGGACAAGCCTTATTGATATCTGTGTAATCAATACACAGCCTCCACTTCCCATTAGCCATGCGCACTACAACCGAATTGGCCAACCACATTGGATGGAGCACTCCTCTTACCAAACCCGCTGCTTCCAGTGTCCGGATCTCCTCTGTGATGAACTCTTGTCGTTCCAAAGCTTGCTTTCTGACCTTCTACTTGACGGGCCGCGCATGAGGACAGACAGCAAGGTGGTGCTCAATCACCTCCCTGGGAACGCCGGGGATGTCGGAAGCTTGCCATGCAAACACATCGACATTCGCCCGCAGGAAGGTGACGAGCGCGTCTTCCTATTTGTCGTCAAGGGTGGAGCTTATGGTGAAAGCCCCTCCCGTGCCGTCCTCATTGACAGAAACCTTCTTGGTTCCCGGCGGTATGGCCCTGGGCTTCTTGTTTCCGCCGGTGGAGCTCTCTGGCACGTCCTCGATGAGAGCGCTACACTCCGAAGAGGTGCGCTTGCCGGGGTGGGTGTCCGAGGTCTCACCCGTCCTCTTCTTCTTCTTCCCTCCCGGGGTCCTAGCGGCAGGAGCAAGTGCCCTAGTGGCGGCAGCTGCTGCAACTGCTTGCTGGTATAGTTGGTCAGCGCAAATCAGCGCATCTTTATTATCGGAGGGGATGGTGATGATCATCACAGGTCCTGGCATCTTCAGGGTGTTCTAGGCATAGTGTGACACCGCCCTGAACTTGGACAGCGCTGGGCGGCCAAGGATCCCGTTGTAAGGCAAGGGGATCTTGGCAACATCAAACACATTCATCTACGTCCTGTAGTTCAGATTGCTTCCAAAAGTCACGGGCAGCGTGACCTTTCCCTCAGGTTGGCTTCTTACCGGGTTGACCCCCTGAAACGTGCCCGTCTCTTCGAGGTCTCCATCAAGAATCTGCAGTTTCTCGATCACGGCAGGCGAGACCAAGTTCAGACCGGCCCCGCCATCGACTAGCATCTTTGTCACCTTGAGGTTGCATATTGTTGGTGAAACCAACGATGGCAAGCACCCGACCGCAGTAGTGCGATTAGGGTGATCCTCGGTGTCAAAAACGATAGGTGTGCTGGACCACTTCAGCGGCCTTTGGGCATCAAACGACGGCTCTACCGCTATAATCTCTCGCGCCCACTGTTTAAGCTGGCACTGAGAAGTATGCAGCGAGGCGCCGCCGTCGACGCACATGGCCTTTGTAGCTTTCTGAAACTCTTGGTCGCCGGATTCGTCATCCTCTTGGTGATCGTCGCCTTCTGGCTTTTTGTCACGGCCCCGGGCGGGCCTCTCCTGTTGTTTATCCTTGCCGCGACGGCCCGCCTGGCCATCACGCTTCTCGCCAGACCCCTCAGCACCGTCTTGGCCCATCTCCTTGTCCCGCCTCTCATATTCAGCCCTCTGCTTCTCAGCGAGGAGCTCAACCTGTCGGCAGTCTTGAAGAGCAAGGCCGTTGGTGCGATGGATCTTGCAGTATCGCTTGTCGGAGTTTCCTGGCTTCTTGGCAACCAACAAGGCCCGGCAGGCGACACATCCGGCAATTTCCTTGACGGGGTCATCTGCCTTGGTTTTCTTGGTGGAGCCGGTGTCACCAGATCCCTCGACGGCAAGCACGGCTTTACCTTTGCGCTTCCTGTTGCGGTGCCGGCCCTTCTTCGCCGGGGCGGCAGTATCTTCATCTGAGGAGTCTGTTTCCATGCCGGCGTCTTCGCCGGGGTACTTCCTTCCCTCTTCAGCCCGGGCACATCTGTCAGCAAGAACATAGAGTTCTGCTACATCTCTCACCTTGTTCATTGCCAGCTCTTCGCGCATCTTGCGGTTACGAACGTTCTGATGGAACGCGCTAATGATGGCGGTAGGGTGAACATCAGGGATAGTGTACTGTATCCGGCTGAACCTCTGTATATACTTGCGGAGACTCTCGCCTCCCTTCTGGGGAATGACATGCAGGTCGCTCGCTTGGCCATGGGCTTGGTGGCCTCCAGTAAAGGCGCCCACAAACTCATGGCACAAATCCGACCAGGAGGAAATAGAGTCTACCAGCATGTGCATCAACCATGACATGGCATTGGGTTTAAGAGCCAACGGAAAGTAATTCGCAAGCACCTTATCGTCGCGGACTCCGGCAGCTTGCATCGCAATGGTGTAGATGCTGAGGGACTCGGACGGGTGGGTCTTGCCGCTGTACTTTTCGCCCACGTTAGGTTTGAAGGTGCGTTGAGTGGGCCACTGGAACTGCCGCAGCTCACGGGTAAAAGCCGGACAGCCTACCTCGTAAGGTAGGCCTCCAGAGCTCTCCGGTGCCGGGTGGTGCACAGCACGCCCTGCTCGCCTGTCTGACTGGTGGCGCACTCCGCGCCGGCGCTCGATAGTGGTTCGAGCGTATTCATGTTCTTGTTCCCGAAGGACTTGGCGCTGGTCACAGTGGGTCCGCGGGTCGGACGACGCTATGGAGATTTCGTCGCCCATAACATCGCGACGGGCTGGCGTCCGTGGTACCGGGCGAGTGCACTGTGGTCGCGGCGCCGCCGGCTTTCCTGCCACTGGTACGTGGGACTCCGTCGGAGCGTCGACCCGGGGGCTCCACCAGACTCGGTTCGTCTTTGTTGGCCACCGCAACAAAGCTTTGGATAGTGGCTCTCCATTCGTCGAGATTCCCCGTAGTGGGAGGAAAATCGAGGAGCAACTGCGCGCGCGCCAGGGCTTCTGCTGGCGTTGGTGGTAGTGAAACCAGCACGGATCGCGACGCGCTTTGACTTCTGACCATGTCAGAAGGAGCTCTATCATGACCCCGTGGTCGCATGCCATCTTCACCAGCGCCTCGGCGAGCGGGCAGGTCTTCTACCTCCCGGGAGTGGCGCTCGGGGCTCTTCCCACGGCGATGCCCGGGTCTTCGGCGTGATTACGCCGTTCGTTGCACTCCGCTTGAGAGGAGCGCGCCATCGGCACCAGCGTGGGAGTCTTGGAGGCCCTCGCATCGCCTTCGGGTGGCGTGGCAGCGATCTTGGAAGGCCCCGCGCCACCCGCGGAGGGCCTGGCTCCGTCTTTGGATTTGGCGGCATGCGGCCCGTTACCAGGCGCACGAACATCACCGCCTCCCAAACTCCGGCTATTGGGACGGTGTTGGTGTTCGCGAACGGCGCCCCGGGTCCTTTCTGCGACCGGTCCGCTGCTCGCCCGCGTCGGGACGGGATGTCCGGCTTCCGACGGGCCAACCGCCACCGTCGTCTTCTTCTTGGGTGCCATGACGATGAAGAAGCGTCGAACTAACTGCTAGAGCCGATTCTCACAACTGCGCACCCCTTCCAGGCGCGCCAAAGATGTCGATGGGAACGACACCTATGGTATCACAAGAATGCCTACTACGGTTGCGGGGCACGGGGTCGTGAGAAGAGCGGATCAAACAGATAGCACACGGTTCGTTTATCCAGGTTCGGGCCGCGAGGATGCCTAAAACCCTACTCCTGCTTTGGTGGATTGTATATCTGTGTTCTTGAGCTAGCTATGGGGTGTGAGGAGCTCCAAAAAGCCGAATCATCCTCCTGGTCGCCTCGGGCCTCCTTTTATAGGAAAGGGATTGCCACTGTGGCACACAGGAGGTGGAAATGGAACAGTGATGTGAGGTTATCCCTCGCATTACATGAGAAGGCGCATTTAATGCATCTTACCCAGGTGTCCTTGCTTTATCGGCGACGGGGGAGAGCCATGTCTCGTCCGTCGCCGCTCCCTCTCGTGTCGACACGCGCCCTGGCCAGCGGCGCCTGTGGTGCCATGTAGGCAGGCAGGCAACTGAGGTGGCGCAATGGTGGGTCTCCATGAAGATCCGCATGCCGCCACGCAGGTGCCTGCCCAACTAGCTGGGTCAGCAGTTGCATGCGAACGGCGGTGGAGGTTCAACTGGCGTGGGCCTGATGGTGGCCCTACGGGTGTTCTTGGCAAGGGCCTTTCCGGGGCCCCGACAAGGGTCTTGCCGTGGCGCCTACTGTCATCCCCGGCAAGGCTCTTGCCGGGGGCCTTGTGGTCCTCCTTGGCTGGGATCCCGCCAAGGACCATCATCTTCTAAAGGGTGTATCCGATCTTGAATGTCTTCACAAAGATCTGGATGCCACCACGGGGATGTCTCCCGAATCCTTGCCCCATGGGGGCAGTGGACTCAAGGGTGACTCACTCCGTAGGTGTGGGGCGAGCTGCCACGACAAGGGTCTTGCTGGGTTTGCTAAAACCGCCTCCCAGCAAGGATCTTGCCGGGAGGGTCCGCTTCGTCCCCTTTGCTCTTTGTGGTCTTGCTCTTGGCGTCGTTCTGCTCCTCCTGAGCTTCGGCCTTACCTTGGCTCACCTCCCTTGCCTTGCTCAGTGTGGTGGTGCCCGTGGCTCAGACTGCCCGTGCACAGTTATAGGGGTACAAAAAGTGTACCCCTCTTTTTGTACACCGACAATAATGTTCGATGATGACTTGTATTATGAGTTATGTGATTTGATGACCAAAGCTTCTTTGGAGTCCCGGATGAGTTCACGGATATGACGAGGTGTCTTGAAATGGTCGAGAGGTAAAGATTCATATGTTGGAAGGCTGCATTTGGACATCGGAATGGTTCCGAGTGGTTTGGGCATTTTTCCGGAGTACCGGGAGGTTACCGGAACTCCCGGGAGAAGTTATGGGCCTTATAGGCCATAAGAGGGAAGCACACCAGCCCTCTTGGGCTGGAGGCCCATTAGGACTAGGAGAAGGGGGCCGGCCCCCCCGTTCCTTCTCCTTGTCCCTTCCCCCTTTCCTACTCTATGTGGGAGGTGGAATCCTACTAGGACTAGGGAGTCCTAGAAGGACTCCACACCTTGGTGCGCCCCGTAGGGCCAACTGGCTTTCCCTCTCCCTCCTTTATATACGGAGGAAAGGGGCACCCCAAAGACAGACAAGTTGATCTTTTAGCCATGTGCGTTGCCCCCCTCCACAGTTACGCACCTCGGTCATATCGTTGTAGTGCTTAGGCGAAGCCCTGCGTCGATAACTTCATCATCACCGTCACCACGCCATCGTGCTGAGGAACTCACCCTTGGCCTCAGCTGGATCAAGAGTACGAGGGGCGTCAACGAGCTGAACGTGTGCTGATCGCGGAGGTGTCGTGCATTAGGTACTTGGATCGGTTGGATCATGAAGACATTTGACTACATCAACCACGTTCCTAAACGCTTCCGCTTTCGGTCTATGAGGGTACGTACACACACTCTCCCTGTCGTTGCTATGCATCTCCTAGATAGGTCTTGCGTGATCGTGGGTATTTTTTTTGAAATACTGCATTCCCCAAAAGTGGCATCTGAGCCAGGTCTATGCATAGATGTTATATGCACGAGTAGAACACAAAGAGTTGTGGGCGATAATAGTCATACTGCTTACCAGCAATGTCTTACTTTGATTCGACGGTATTGTTGGATGAAGCGGCCTAGAACGACATTACATGACCGCGTTCATGAGACTGGTTCTACTGACGTGCTTCACACACATGTGGCTAGTGGGTGTCTGTTTCTCCAACTTTAGTTGAATCGAGTTTGACTATGCCCTGTCCTTGTTGAAGGTTAAAGCAGCACACTTGACGAAAAATCATTGTGGTTTTGATATGTAGGTAAGAACGGTTCTTGCTAGAAGCCTGTAGTAGCCATGTAAAACGTGCAACATCAAAGTAGAGGACGTCTAACTTGTTTTTGCAGGGCATGTTGTGATGTGCTATGGTCAAGACGTGATGACATATAAATTGTTGTATGAGATGATCATGTTTTGTTAAAGTTATCAGCAATTGGCAGGAGCCTTATGGTTGTCTCTTTATCGCATAAGATGCAAGCACCATATAATTGCTTTACTTTATCGCTATGCGATAACAGTAGTTGCAAAAGCAATAGTTGGCGAGATGACCATGTGACGACACGTGATAAAGATCAAGATGATGGATATCATGGTGTCATGCCCGTGACGATGGAGATCATGATGACACTTTGGAGATGGCGATCAAAGGCACACGATGATGATGGCCATATCATGTCACATATTTTGATTGCATGTGATGTTTATCTTTTATGCATCTTATTCTGCTTAGTACGATGGTAGCATTATGAGATGATCCCTTACTAAAATTTCAAGGTATAAGTGTTCTCCCTGAGTATGCACCATTGCGACAGTTCTTCGTGCTGATACACCACATGATGATCGAGTGTGATAAGCTCTATGTTCAAATACAATGGGTGCAAGCCAGTTTTGCTCACGTGGAATACTCGGGCTAAACTTGATGAGCCTAGCATATGAATATATGGCCTCAGAACACTAAGACCGAAAGGTCGAACGAGAATCATATAGTAGACATGATAAACATAGTGTTGTTCACCATTGAAAGCTACTCCATCTCACATAATCATCGGACATGGTTTAGTCGATATGGTTCACGTGATCGTTTAGATGACTAGAGGGGTGTCTATCTAAGTGGGAGTTCTTAAGTAATATGATTAATTGAACCTTAATTTATCATGAACTTAGTACCTCATACTATTTGCATATGTATGTTGTAGATCAATAGCTTGCGTATAGCTCCTCTGTTTTATTTTTAACATGTTCCTAGAGAAAACTAAGTTGAAAGATGATAGTAGCAATGATGTGGACTGGGTACGTGATCTGAGGATTATCCTCATTGCTGCATAGAAGAATTATGTCCTTGATGCACTGCTAGGTGTCAGACCTATTGTAGGAGCTGATGCTGACGTTATGAACATTTCGCAAACTCGGTATGATGACTACTTGATAGTTTAGTGCAGCAAGCTTTACGGCTTAGAACCGGGACTTCAAAAACGTTTTGAACGCCACATAGCATATAAGATGTTACAAGAGCTGAAATTGGTATTTCAGACTCATGCCCAAGTTGAGAGGTATGAGAGCTCTGAAAAGTACATTGCCTACAAGATGGAGGAGAATATATAGCTCAACCAGTGAGCATGTGCTCATAATGTCTGAGTACTACAATCGCTTGAATCGAGTGGGAGGTAATCTTCTAGATAAGATAATGATTCACAGAGTTCTCTAGTCGCTATCTCCAAGTTACTGGAACTTCATGATGAACTATAATATGCAAGGGATGACGAAAATGATTTCCTGAGCTCTTCGCAATGCTGTAATCGACGAAGGTAGAAATCAAGAAAAGCATCAAGTGTTGATGGTTGATGTCGGTGTCAAAACCGGTGGATCTCGGGTAGGGGGTCCCGAACTGTGCGTCTAAGGCGAATGGTAACAGGAGGCGGGGGACACGATGTTTACCCAGGTTCGGGCCCTCTCAATGGAGGTAATACCCTACGGCCTGCTTGAATGATCTTGATGATATGAGTATTACAAGAGTTGATCTACCACGAGATCGTAGAGGCTAAACCCTAGAAGCTAGCCTATGGTATGATTGTTGTTGTCCTACGGACTAAACCCTCTGGTTTATATAGACACCGGAGGGGGCTAGGGTTACATAGAGTCGGTTATGAGGAAGAAGAACTACATATTTGTATTGCCAAGCTTGCCTTCCACGCCAAGGAGAGTCCCAGCCGGACACGGGACGAAGTCTTCAATCTTGTATCTTCATAGTACAACAATCCGGCCAAAGGATATAGTCTGGCTGTCCGGAGACCCCCTAATCCAGGACTCCCTCAGTAGCCCGTGAACTAGGCTTCAATGACGATGAGTCCGGCGTGCAGATTTGTCTTCGGCATTGCAAGGCGGGTTCTTCCTCCAAATACTCCATAGAAGATTTTGAACACGAGTATAGTGTCCGACTCTGCAAAACAAGTTCCACATACCACCGTAGAGAGAATAATATTTCCACAAATCTAATCTGCTGACACGTTTGACATCATGACATCATGCCATGGCCCGGTCATTATTTGAACTATTTTCTCGACCAACACTGCACATATCGCGAGGCAGTTTTCTTGACACGTCTTGTCGAAGCAGAGATCGTGTCCCCCTTATTACGGGATTATCATCAATACGGACGTGGGTAACCCAATCGTGCCCATTGGTATGACTCCTCGATTTTAGGCAAGTCCCAAACGACCACAAGGAGGACGCTTGATATTCACCCTCTTTATAAAGAGGCCAAGGTCTGTCTTTTTTCCCTCTCGTACTCGATCGAATCCTTCCCCCGCCTCGAGTTCCAACACCCAAGGATCAGGTCAGGCGCTTCGGACATTCAACCATGTCTGGATCCAACCTTCAAGGTCGGTGGACACCTTCCTCTGTCACAGAGGAAGACATCTAGAAGCTAAGAGATGCCACGTATTTGACCAGCAAAGTCTGGCACAGGCTGCCTGCTCGAGGGCAGGTCATTCCCACTCCCGTACCCGGCGAGAGCGTTATATTCATCTCTCACTTCCTCCGAGGGCTAGGCTTCGCTCTGGATCCCTTTGTTAGGGGGCTCATGTTCTATTATGGGCTGGATTTCCATGACCTGGCCTCGGATTCCCTCCTTCACATCTCGTCGTTCATCGTCGTGTGTGAGGCCTTCCTCCACATTACCCCACACTTCGGCCTGTGGCTCAAGACTTTCAATGTGAAGCCGAAGATGATAGAGGGGCGACACGCATAGTGCGGAGGTGTCGTAATAAGCAAAAGCGCTGATGTTCCGTGGCCAGAGGGTTCCTTCCCAGAGGTGTCCAGTTTATGGCAACGGGAGTGGTTTTATATCACAGCTCCGCGGAGTACCAAGTGGGTGGCCACCCCTGCCTTTCGCTCGGGCCCCCACCACAACTGATGTCATGGATAAACAAGGGGCTGGACTGAGGGCCAGTAAATGATGTGCTGATATTGAAGAGTCGCATCCGAGATCTCCTTGAGAGAGATGTCAGCCTGGTCACGGTAATGCAAGTCATGCTAGTTCGTCGTGCCCCGCCTTGCAAATGTCGACCCCTCCGTATGTGGGAATTCAACTCGGAAGGACCGCGAACTATTCAGCACTTCCTCGGCATGACGCTCGAAGAGATGTACAAATTGTTCTTCGGACCACAAATAAAGTGTCCGGACACCACCGAGGATGCGGGTCTGAGCTGTAATCGCACGGATACCCAAGTAAGTGATCCCTTGGCTGAACACGCTGTCTTTCTATTTATCATAACATCATTCTAAAAAGTCGCTCCATGACCAGGACTGGGTAACAAAGGCGAAGATGATCAGGTGTTCGGCCCCCCTTCCCGAAGGCTCGGCGGATCCAGTACTAGCCACAATGCTCGAGCCGGCGCCTTATCAGGCGCCGTCAAGGGAAGATAAAGGGGCGAATAAAGAGGCTGAAAGCAGGCCTCACTCATTTTTAATCCCATCCGGGGGAATTAGCGCCTCCGCGAAGGAGGATAACCAGGGAGAAGAATCTGAAATTCCCTCCCCCCAAGGAAGGAAGAGGACCACCTCTGAAGACCCGGAAACAAAGGTTTCCAAACGGGGGAAGAAATCTTTGCCAGAGGGTCCTGCCTCTAAGGGTACTCTTGCCGCACATTGCCCGCAAGGGGATCAGCCCTCTACTGAGCTGTAAAAATATACTACATTACTTCTGAAGACAATAACCGAAGCATATGTCCTGTAGTTCGGATCGTAGCCCTTCTTGACAGAGTTCGTCTTCGGGGGATCTTCTTCCGGAGATGGGGAGCGAAACACCTCCCCATGCCACCCCGCCTCATGAGGCGAGCGACCCTGAAGTGTCATCGCCGAGGGTTTCTCCTGATCCGCCAAGGCCAGAGGGTAATCCTTCGGCCACGCAAAGTCCTCAGTATTCGGCTCCTAAAGAGATCAACAGAAAGAGTCCAGAACCGTCTGGTGTGCGATCAGACGCACTGAAGGATCTTCTGGAGAAAGCGGCCATCCCAGAAGCGCATCGTACGCTAATGGGTACAGTGATTGAGAGGATTTCATCCAGTGAAAGCAAATTGCATGAAGCTTTTGTGAGTCTGCTGAAAGGCTTTGAGGTACGTGGAATAGTGTATGTTTTTTACAGTACCGCACACATTGGGTGTGCCCTATACAGATAGTAGCCCCTGAGACTCTGGTTGCCGTCAAGAACGGCGGCAAGCAGAGGATCATAGTCCCAGGTAATAATCAGGCTGCCTTTATGTGCAGATGGCTGAAGGTCCGGTGGCTAGCCGGACTGCTGAGTTTGCCGAGCTGAAGCGGCAACTTGATGCGGCAAATGCCGACATCGTTCTTGTCAACAAGCGGCTCGACGAGGCATAGGGTATGTGATTTCTCCGGTCATCAACAAATAGTAAGAGGAGCATGATGCTAGTATCTTTAATATGTTTTGACTACAGATGGAGCCGCCACCGTGGATACCCTTCAGGAGGAACTTGCCCGAGCCAAGGAACAAGCTAGGAATAGTGATGCGGACGCTCTAAAGGCGGTCGAAGAGCTGAGGGCCGAACAGGATGCGCATTGCCAAAGCTAGGAAAGAATAGCCAAGATGGCCGTTGAGTTGAAAGATGCCGCCGACCGTTACCATCTTCTTGAAAATGAAAGCCGGGCGAAGGCGGCGGACCTGGAGAAGGCCATGGTATCAGCCAAGGAAGCCCGCTCTAAAATCAGAGCGGCGAAGGAGGAGCTGCGTCAAGCTGGGGATATCGCGGCTGGGAAGCCATTTTTGTTGCTGACGAAGTTCGGAGATTTGAAGTCTGCCCCTCTTGATCAACTATGGAGTTCTACAGACGCATACGTGGATTTGGCAGCCAATGCTGCTGATACGGCCGAGTACTTCATAATCAAAAAGATTGTGAAGTGGAAGTCACAGTTACATGTTCTAGTGCATCCGCTGCTGTTTAATGAGCGAATGACCGAGTGGGCCGAGCTCCATAGGTTGTTTGGGCTTGCCATGAGGTCTATTGGGGCTCATTTGTGGCCGAAAGGGCCAAGGCCGAATAGTTTAGTGCAATAGTTCCTTGGTGCTGTGCCGCACATCGACGCTATGAAGAGGTTGGCGTGCATTGAGGGTGCGCGTATGGCACTTGCCCATGTCAAGACATACTGGGCAGAGATGGAGGCCACCGCTATTGCAACCTAGAGTTCGGCCGTAGGCCGGGTACCTGCCGAGCACTACTTTGAAGAAGTCCTTGAAGGCGCTCGTTCAGTAGAGGCTTAGTGCCCGAAGAATATTATGTTCTACTGACATGTATTCCCATTGTAAAAACAATGTTTTATTGAATTATAAAGGCTGTGTTTATACTTTTGCCTGAAAGTATTATGATGCCTCACGTGCGGCCGTTTATGTATATATGTATATAACCTGAAAGTTTGCAGTCGTCGGCTTCAGCCCCCACGCATATAATGCGGAGGTGTTCGCGAAAAATGCGTATTCACACTTGATCCAACGTCTTGGTCCATTAAGGAGGTGGTGGCGCAGCGAACGAGGCAATCATACTATACTGCTTTAACACTTTCACTTAGCCATATGAGTTTGACGGTGGGGCTACTATATAGCCCCTGGTACCTCCACGCTCGTCCGAATACGGTGCGCATACGTACATGACCGGGAAACGGCCCTTCGTTAATGCGGAGGAATCCCGAAGATTCCTCTAAGTCATCGAGTGGTTGACCAGTCTCGAGCTTTATCATGACAGTCAGTTTTCGGCTTTCTCTACTAAGGTGCTCATCCGGATGAACCGGGGCACAATCGCAGTAGTTCTCCCGTTGCCGCCTTAGCCGATAGAGCAGAACATAAGGTAGCAAAACATGGGAGCCGGGAAAACCCAACATTTAACCAAACACATGATTCAGAGCTGATGCATATAAGGCCAAACTCGCGACGCCGAACACTCCCTAAGGTATTATGTCTTTATAACATATTCCGGGCCGAACAATGCCCTTAAAAATAAACCCCGAGTGTCCAGGTACATGCAATATTCTGACGTGGCGAAATGCCAATAACGCCAGCATCCTTCTTGGTTGTATTGAGTATCCGGAGGATGTGAACAACAAGAGACAGTAAAAAAGGTTTACGCAGGGTCTTTATTTGGAAAAAAAAACCTTTGAGCGGGTCCCTGCTGCACGTCTGCGCCTGTGTCTCCGTTGTGCCGTGTGTAGCACGATTGTCATCTGTAAAAGAGAAGAACTTAGGTGAAAGTTGTCGTGCCAAAAACAATTGGTTGTTCCCGATAAACATTAAAATTTCAAGAATAAGTCAAGTGGAGCCGAACTAGCCCTGATTACACGCGGGAAGCCCCTGGTACTGTCTATCAGGGTTTAACCATCAAACCAATCTCAGGTTTATCTAGTGATGCGCTGGACTCGTCTAACCGTGTCCACGGTCTTGATGACCTGTCACTTATTCTGGTTGGTGAGGCTGTCTAGTACTCGGCTGTTAAAGCCGCTGCACGTTCTTCCGCGCATAGAGAACGCTCAATATTTCCACTAACTGTGATGGTGCCCCGTGGACCAGGCATCTTAAGCTTAAGAGAAGCGTAATGTGGTATCGCATTAAAACGATCAAAAGCTGTTCTTTCGAGTAGTGCTTGATAGCCGCTTCGGAATGAAGCAATGTCGAAGTTTAACTTCTCACATCGGTAGTTGTCGGATGAACCGAATACAACCTCTAGTATTAGAGAGCCCGTGGACTGGGCCTCTGGGCCTGGTATTACTCCCTTGAAGGTAGTATTACTTTGGCTTATTTTTGTCGGGTCTATCCTGCGGACTGTGTCCTGATATATCAGATTTAGACCACTGCCGTTGTCCATAAGGACTCGTGTGAGATGGTATCCGTTTATTATTGGGTCTAACACCAAGGCAGCCAATCATTCATGCCGGATGCTTGTCGGGTGATACCTGCGATCAAAAGTGATCGGGCAGGCCAACCAGGGGTTGACCTTAGGGGTGACGGGCTCTACGGCGCGTATGTCTTGGAGTGCATGTTTGCTTCTCCTCTTCTTCACGTGGATCATGTTTACTGTTTTAACCTTTGGTGGGAACTTCTTCTGTTCTCCAGTGCTTTGCTGGCGAGGTTCATCCTCATCTTCGCTTGGTGTCTCGCTCCCCTTGTGTTCGGCGTTTAGCTTACCGGCCTGCTTGGAGACCCGGCATTCTCTGTGGGTGTGATTTGCAGGTTTATCGGGGGTGCCATGCATGAATCTGACATAGTTTGTCTAGAATCTTGTTTAGGCTGGACGGTCCATCTCTGCTGCCTTTGAAAGGCTTTTTCCGCTGACCTGGTCGAGAGCCCCTGAATCCGGCGTTTACTACCGTATTATCTGGGCTGTCTTCTTTATTTTGATGCTTGCTTTTACTGCGTCATGGTTTTCCATTGCCATCCCTGACTTCGGATGTGCTTGGGTCACTGGAGCTAATGCGGGCTAACCAACTATCTTCGCCCGTGCAATAGCGGGTCATGAGGCTTGTCAAGGCTGCCATTGTTCTCGGTTTTCTTGGCCGAGGTGTCTAGTGAGCCATTCGTCTGGGACGCTATGCTTGAAAGCTGCTAAGGCTTCGGCGTCCGGGCAGTCGATGATTTGGTTCTTCTTAGTGAGAAACATGTTCCAAAGCTTTCGGGATGACTCTCCGGGCTGTTGAATTATATGACTTAAATCGTCTGCATCCGGAGGTCGGACATAGGTCGCTTGAAAATTAGCCAGAAAAGCATCCTCGATCTCCTCCCAACTTCTAATTGAGTTTTCGGGGATGCTTTTCTACCAGTGTCGAGCTGGTCCTTTATCCTTGAGGGGCAAGTACTTTATGGCGTGGAGATCGTCTCCGCAAGCCATATGGATATGGAGGATGAAGTCCTCAATCCAGACCCCAGGGTCTTTGGTCCCGTCGTACGCCTCTATGTTCACTAGTTTGAATCCTTCTAGAAATTCGTGGTCTAGCACCTCATCGGTGAAACATAGGGGGTGTGCGGCACCCCTGTATTTGGATGTATCATGGCGTTCGGACGGTTGTAGTATTCGGTTTTGATTTTGTGCCGGAGCACGCTTCCTAGATCCATATATGGATCTGGTCATACTGGATTTTTGGCACAAGTCCTCACGTAGATCGTGTGTTGACTTATGTGCGGCCTTGTTCGCCGCTCTATCGCGGTAACAAGGTGGTTGATCCGGCTGGTTGGCCGTTTTTATTTTTCGGCTGTGTGGGCTCTAAGGCCTCATCGTCGAATTCAGGTAATAGCTTGCGCTTTGGATAGCTCTTTGTGTGGTAACTTCCACCGTACTTTTCTTCGTTGTCGAGCACTTTGTTCCACCTGCTGCTGAGCGTATTTCGTTTGGCCTCAAGCCTTTGCTTCTGCTTCTTCAGACTCCTCGCTATGGCAATAAGCCTTCTGTGGA
The DNA here is from genome assembly GCF_003073215.2 of Triticum urartu. Classification (NCBI taxonomy): domain Eukaryota; kingdom Viridiplantae; phylum Streptophyta; class Magnoliopsida; order Poales; family Poaceae; genus Triticum; species Triticum urartu. Next base: position 488,033,808 of record NC_053026.1, read on the forward strand.
GGTTCTCTTGTTCCAAGTGCCTTTCCGGGATGGTGTGTGCATCTTCGTCCGGGCTGATTTCCTCCCCGAAGGGAGGTTGATGAGCTTTATCCTCGGCGTCGCCGTGTTCGGATATCGGATCCGAACTATGTTTGCGGTTTGTAGTTTCATCGTGCTCTGCCGCTAGGTCAATATGGTCGTCGTTTCCTCTGGAGTCGACTGGGGTGTTATTTTCTCTCGCGCTATTATCGCTGCTTTTGTCGAGGCGGGATTTGGAGCGGCGCCTACGGCGATGCTTTGGTTGCTTCTCGAGGGAGCTATCCTTCGCTGCATCCTCCCGTTCCTCGTCATCGTTTTCTTTGGGTATATCCACCAAGTATATGTCATGTGATGAAGTGGAGGTTCGGTGCCCTGTGGGCGGTGGTTCATGTTCGTCTCCTGCATCGTCGTCCATGCCGTCGATGTCTTCGGAGTCGAAATCAAGCATGTTGGTTAGATCATCGACACAGGCTACTAAGTGGGTGGTGGGAGGGCAGCGAATTTCTTCGTCGTCCGCATCCCATCCTAGCCGGGCATAGTTCGGCTAATGTTCTCCTGACAAAGAGAGAGACCTTAATGAATTTAGCACATCGTTGAAAGGCGAGTGCTGAAAGATATCCGCAGAGGTAAACTCCATGATTGGTGCCCAATCGGATTCAATGGGCACAGATGCAGGCGGTTCAAAGCCCGTGGTCGGGGACGAATCCAATGGTTCGGCAACACGGCTCTCGTATGGGGTGAAGTCAGTATCCGGCTCTATCGCCACTGAGAGTGCGGCCTCCATGGCGGGTCCTATCAACCCGTCCTCGGATGGCGCAATTTGCTCCGGATTGAGGGCCGGAGTAGTTGCAGGTGTGATCTCTCGAACACTGTCCGACGGCAGAGCTAAATCATGCTCGTCGTGATTGTGCGGCGCACCTGACATGGGCTCGAATTCGTCGAAGACCAAGTCTCCGCATATATCGGCAATGTAATTCAAGTTTCCGAACCTGACCTGGTGGCCAGGGGCATAGCTTTCGATCTGCTCCAGATGGCCAAGCGAGTTGGCCCGCAGTGCGAAGCCGCCGAATGCGAAGATCTGTCCGGGGAGGAAAACCTCACCCTGGACCGCATCGTTACCGATGATCGAAGGAGCCATCAAGCCTTACGGTGACGGCACAGTGGAACTCTGAATGAAAGCACCAATGTCGGTGTCAAAACCGGCGGATCTCGGGTAGGGGGTCCCGAGCTGTGCTTCTAAGGCGGATGGTAACAGGAGGCGGGGGACACGATGTTTACCCAGGTTCGGGCCCTCTTGATGGAGGTAATACCCTACGTACTGCTTGATTGATCTCGATGATATGAGTATTACAAGAGTTTATCTAGCACGAGATCGTAGAGGCTAAACCCTAGAAGCTAGCCTATGGTATGATTGTTGTTGTCCTATGGACTAAACCCTCCAGTTTATATAGACACCGGAGGGGGCTAGGGTTACATAGAGTCGGTTACAACTTACAAGGAAGAAGATCTACATATTTGTATTGCCAAGCTTGCCTTCCACGCCAATGAGAGTCCCATCCGGACACGGGACGAAATCTTGAATCTTGTATCTTCATAGTCCAACAGTCCGACCAGAGGATATAGTCAAGCTGTCCGGAGACCCCCTAATCCAGGACTCCCTCAGTTGACAAGACCACTAGTTTGAAGTAAAAGGGCAAGGGAAAGAAATGGAACTTCAAGAAGAATGACAAGAAAGTTGCCACTCCCATGAAGAAGCCCAAAGCTAGACCCCAAGCCTGAAACTGAGTGCTTCTACTTGAAAGGAAATGGTCACTGGAAGCGGAACTGCCCCAAATACTTGGCGGATAAGAAGGATGGCAAAGTTAACATAAGTATATATGATATACATGTTATTGATGTGTACATTACTAGTATTCATAGTAAGCCCTGGGTATTTGATACTGGTTCAGTTGCTATGATTAGTAACTTGAAACAGGAGTTACAAAATGAACAGAGACTAGTTGAGCGCAAGGTGATGATGTCTGTTAAAAGTGATTCCAATGTTGATAAGATCACCATCGCACACTCCCTTTTACTTTGGGGTTAGTATTGAACCTAGAATAAATGTTATTTGGCGTTTGCGTTGAGCATAATATGATTGGATCATATTTATTGCAATACGGTTATTCATTTATGTCAAAAAATAATTGTTATTCTGTTTACATGAAGAAAACCTTCTGTGGTCATACACCCAAGGTGAATGGTTTATTGAATGTCGATTGTAGTGATACACATATTCATAATATTGCTGCCAAAAGATGCAAAGTTGATAATGATAGTGCAACATATTTGTGGCACTTCCATTTATGCCATATTGGTGTAAAGCGCATGAAGAAACTCCATGCTAATGGGTTTTGGAATCACTTGATTATGAATCACTTGATGCTTTTGAACCATGCCTCATGGAAAAGATGACTAAGACTTCGTTCTCCGGAACAATGGAGCGATGCACTGACTTATAGGAAATAATACATACTGATGTATGTGGTCCGATGTGTGTTGAGGCTCGCGACGGGTATCGTTATTTTCTGAACTTCATAGATGACTTAAGGATATATCCGTATATCTACTTAATGAAACACAAGTTAGAAACATTTGAAAAGATCAAAGAAATTCAGAGTAAAGTGTAGAATCATCGTAACAAGAAAATAAAGTTTCCAGGATTTGATCGCGGAAGCGAATATTTGAGTTACGAGTTTGGCCTTTAATTAAAACAATGTGGAATAGTTTCAGAAAATTGTGCCACCTGGAACGCCATAGCATAATGGTGTGTCCGAACGTTGTAACCATACTTTATTAGATATGGTGCGATTTATGATGTCTCTTACCGATTTACCACTACTGTTTTGGGGTTATGCATTAGAGATATCTACATCACGTTAAATAGGGCATCGTCTAAAAATCCATTGAGATGACACCGTATGAACTGTGGTTTGGCAAGAAACTTAAGCTATCATTTCTGAAAGTTTGGGGCTGCGATGCTTATGTGAAAAAAGCTTCAACTTGATAAGCTTGAACCCAAATAGGAGAAGTGAGTCTTCATAGGATACCCAAAAGAAAATGTTGGGCACACCTTCTATCACAGATCCGAAGGCAAGATCTTTGTTGCTAAGAGTGCATCTTTTCTAGAGAAGGAGTTTCTCTCGAAAGAAGTGAGTGGGAGGAAAGTAGAACTTGATGAGGTAATTGTACCTTCTCTCGAATTGGAAAGTAGCTCATCATAGAAATCTGTTCCAGTGATGCCTTCACCCATTTGTGAGGAAGTTAATGATGATAATCATGAAACTTCAGATCAATTTACTACCGAACCTCATAGGTCAAGCAGAGTACGATCCACACTAGTGTGGTACGATAATCATGTTTTGGAAGTCATGTTACTATACCATGATGAACCTACGAACAATGAGGAAGCGATGATGAGCCCAGATTCCGACATATGGCTTGAGGCCATGAAATCTGAGATAGAATCCATGTATGAGAACAAAGTGTGGACTTTGGTGGACTTGCCCAATGATCGGCAAACCATTGAGAATAAATGGATCTTCAAGAGGAAGATGGACGCTGATATTTGTGTTACTATCTACAAAGCTCGACTTGTTGAAAAGGGGTTTTGACAACACTAAAAAAAGGCACTTCCGTGAGGATATGTGTCTGTCACACTAGGTCACGTTTTTTGTCATGCATGCACATCCATGACAAATTTATGACAGAATCAAGATAGTCATACATATGCTGTCATAGAAGTGTTCCATGACATTACCAAAATAATCATCACGGAAGTGTCCACTTCCATGACGATAAATCGTGCGTCACAGGAGTGCTCTCGACAAGGGGGGCCGACATGTGGCATCCACCGTAACGGGACGCTTTTAAGCTATCGGGTCTGGTTTTGGATCCGTTAACAGCCCGGACCAATGGGAAATTTCCACGTGTAAAATTCTGATTAGCTGGAGGAAACACGTGTCAGCTCGTCAGTGGGTCAGATAGGCGCCTATGATATGTCGACACGTGCGAGAGCCCACCACCGGCCCATTTAGCGTATAAAGGCCGGCCCATTTGACTTGGTCAAAAGATAGAGGGCTGGCCCATGAAAAGCTTGTTAACGGTCTCTTCGCAAATAGCCCATTTTATGGCCTGGTAACTCACGACCTGTCAGGGCCTACACAAAATCGGCCCAACAACATCATGTGGGCCAACGAATATAACACCAGCCTGTTTCACTTTGGGCCCATGTATGGCCCATGATGTCTTTTGGCCCATATGAGGCCTTCATATCTTTAGGCCCTATAGGGGCCCATGGTGACTCTAGCCCATAATGAACATTACATTTCTTTGTACCCATTAACTGCCCATGATTCACATGGGCCGTTTCTAGCTCATGTTAGCTTACGGCCTACTGACGGCCCATACGTTCTTGGGCTCCTTTCCGGCCCGTTACTGGCATGTTCCCCAAATGGGCCAAATTCGGCCCGTGGCAAGAGTCAGCCCGTTTCTGGCATGTTAACCCATTGCGCCGTTTACAGCCCGTCCTATATTCTGGCCAATTGACGACCCATTATGATTGTGACAGAATTAAGCCTTTACTATCCTCCGATGTGTTAACGGCCCGTTACCGTACTGGGTCGATACCAATTATGCCCGTTTACGGCACATGTAGACCAATTTATCCGACGGCCCGAGGCCCACCGATTCTACGGCCGTGTTGGAGGCCCTTTTAAAGACGGCCCGTAGGAGACCCATGGATCCTACGGCTCGTAGAAGGGTCAAGGTTACCACGGTCCGTATATCGCCCATGGTTGTTGCGACCAGTAGCAATCCATGGAAAAACAAGACTAGCAAATAAATAAGCCCGAAACTAATGCTATGCTATTAAGGCATCACAGATCGCCACCAGTGCAAATATAGGGAACACACTATACTATACGAAAATGGCTTGTTGTTTTCTTCAGCCGGTGGCTAAATGTTAAGAACAAATTTTATATCACAACAAAACAAATTACAACTATAAAACAAAAGGAAGGTTGGCATAAAAGTTAACAGTCTGGCAGATAAATGCACAACTAGAACTTCAGAAGCTCAGTTCATTTGACCTGACAGTTACGTTTTCATGTTGTATTGTCCGATGGAGCACCATAACCTTCGCCTTCATTTCTCCTAGGCTCCTGAAAAACATAGCAAATGTTTGATAGTCTGTTTTCAAAACCATTTATATCTTGACGACATCGAACAATGGCTGTCCTTGTTTCACAAAGGGTCTCTGTTAGGGAACGGATTTGTGCCTGGAGCGCAGATATAACATTGTTTCGAGCTTGCATATCTTGATCGTGAGGCAGTTTGGACGAGATTGCCTTAACAACCAACCCAGTATTACGCAGGAATGTGCTTTTGGCACTGTTAGTGGACAGGTACTGACCCACTACAGCAAGAGCTGACATTGCGGTTATAGTTGCCTGGCCACCTTCAGACGGTGGCGGTTCCACCATTTTTCCATAGCTTGCTGAAAAGTTGAGTTTTTACATTAGTAGTACTAGAATAGAAGATGTTAAGGAGGCAGCAAAACCAAACAAAATAGTTTTGGTCTATATACAGAACTTATTCTGGTGAATCCATGTAAAATATTAGTTGTATTTTACTGCAAAGTACATAATAAAACCAGGTTCCAAACATATGACCATGTACCATGTCTAATGTATTGTCTATTTCTTCACATTGTATTGATAGGTAAGGATAAAGAGACAAAGTTTATAGTACGGTAAGCATAGCATGACATCATTCATATCACAAAACAATTGAGAACAAACAAACATGCAATTGTAACGTTGTGTGGGCAAGTCCAGCATAGAACTAGATTACAGGTCAAGATCAAAGGAACATCACTCCTCTCTTTTAAACCTTGTAAGATGCAATGATACGCTAAGACAATTGTGTATAAAATTGAAAAGAGTAATAGACATTGGTTGCAAACCATGCAGTTCAAGGAACAAGGCAGAGTAAGTAGTAGTTAAAAGGCATGAGGATTAATGACTTACAACAGCGGCTTTGACTGGTGTAGTCATGCCCTTTGTCTTGCTGGTGTGACAGTCCTTGAAGATCTCCACAACATTTGCTTCAGGTACTTTTTGGTCCTTGAGGGCTTTCCTCTGCATTTGGAACAAGTCAATATAGATATGATAATATGGTACAGCGGAAAGAGTGAAATAGCAGCTAATTACAAGAGTCGCGCAGTGTGCAATATAGCTATGAGATCCTATCGTTTGTTGGAATTTCACTTTCGTACGGTTGGCCTTGTTCTTTGAAAAGTTAACCTACAAGAAGATAGATTTGTGTGGCACATGCGTAAATAGGACTTCAACACGTGATCTGGTCACATATATATAACGTACGTGATACTTCGGATCAGACCAGTGTTTAACAAGGCCTCTCCAGTCTTTATCCGATATATTTTCCACTGGAGATGTTTGGGCAAGTTCGCTCTTAGCATTGCCTTCAAAGTGAGTTTTCCTCATCTTGGCTATGCAACTTGAACCTCATCTGTTGAAAATTATGGGAGTCTCATTATCAGCAACCTATAATGTATTGGACAAAGAAAGACGATATTACTAGTTTCCATACATAACCATACTTATAGATAAATGGTCGAGGAAGGTGTTGAACTGGGTTTCATCTTTGTCATTCCTGTACTGATTCCATGTTAGGAGGATACGTACATGACACCTAACGGCAACCACTGCCTCTGATACTAACTTGGCTGACTCTGTAGCATCATGTGGCCTTTTTAAACCCGCCTCAAAATGGATATCCATTCTTCCTCCTCTAGATTTAGCTAACCTATCAAGCATTATCCCTGATGTTTGTTTCCTCTTGCGCCTAGGTGCTAGTCAAACAATGAACATAGGAAGTGTTAGTGTACATCAAACTATGAGACTACATATAAAGAAGCATGCAACTGTAACTTGACTCCAGCAACTACCTTCTTGTTGTTGAAGCTCACAAAGTTCATCTGATGTTGCCAACTTATCTTGTGTCAAGAGTGCTTCAGAAGTAGTGTCAGGTGGCAAGGGAGCGTGGGAATGTGCTGCTAGCTGAGTTGACCAATGAGTAAATCGTGCAGCTGATGGTACCGTGGAAGGTGCTGCAACAACTAGGGCTGTATCTGCTTGTTTGGTGGAAGCTATTTGTTTCTGTTTGGCTTGTTCTGCAGCTCGTTTAGCACAGGATACCCTGTCGGTACAATTTTCCGCTGGACTTTGACCTTCTATTGCACCATCAATACGAGTAAAATCTGTAGGATTCTTCCTCTTCCCTTTCCATGTCGCTCTGTGTTGCTTCTTCTTTCTTTATGCCATGTTAAGTCAAGCCGACAAGAAAAATGAATAACAATTTAGTTCTTCAGAAAAAATTGATGCGTGATACAGACGAACTGAACTTGGATGTTTGACAACCAAATGATAGGAGGATGTAATATGTACAAAAAACAGGACAACATGTGATAACCAGAACTATGATGTGTAAACTAAGCAGAAGACATTTCACTAAGTAAGAAGAAATGCAATGGAAGGTAGACACTATATGAAAAATGCTAAAAATATCGCTCTGCCAAGTTAACAATATCACACTGCCAAGCTAGAGAAAGCACCTCGAATGCCGGTTTTGCCAGAAGACCGCCATCAGTCCCTGCCTTATTTTTTTCGTTCCTCTTCCTTAATTGCATTGCCTTGTCAAGTCAAACCCACAAGAAAAATTAATAAAAATTCATTTTTCATAACTCATTGATGCAGGATGCTGACGAGCACAAATTTAATGTAAGGCGACCGCATGATAGGACGATTGAATGTAAAGGACAGCATTGCATATTCACAGCTATCATGTGTAAACTAAGAAGAAGGCATTTCAACAAATTAGAACCAATGAAAGCTAGACACCATATGAAAGATGCAACGAATATCACTCTACCAAGTTAAAACTGTCTCGTCATAAGTGCTATTTCAACAAATTAGAAGTAGTACAAGCTAGAAAAGAATGTGAGATGTAACCTAAATCACACTCCCATGTCAAACGTGTCTTATGATAAGTGATTGTTGCAGGTTACACAACAGTAGTACTTTGGTGTAAGAACATGGTGTGATAGACAGATATTGTATGTTCTAGAAACAGGAACACGTGTCTTAGTCACAAGTATAATGTGTAGGTAAGCAGATGAAATTCAACAAAATTAGAAGCAATACAAGCAAGAGATCATACATAACATGCAACCACATATAACAGTGGCAAGTTAGAGGGAGCACCTGTGATGGTGCACTAGGGGAGACGTGTTCATCACCAACACAACTACGTTGAGTGTCTATGCATGTGCTGTCTTGGAAATCATCTTGGCGGATGGAGGAGTAGAATCTATAGAGGCCCTCCATTTGGAAGGAGCTCCTTCTGAAAGGATCGAGAAGAGGTGTCTAGAGGTGGGGTGATTAGACACTAGGTGCTAAAATTTGCAGTTTTTAAATTCATTAGGTTGAAGTGAATTTTTGACACAAGTTTAATAAACACAATACATATCAACCAAGCATGCAAAGAGTATATGAGCAGCGGAAAGTAAAGCATGCAACTTGCAAGAATGTAAAGGGAAGGGTTTGGAAGATTCAAACACAATTGGAGACACGGATGTTTTTGTCGTGGTTCCGATAGGTGGTGCTATCGTACATCCATGTTGATGGAGACTTCAACCCACGAAGGGTAAGGGTTGCGCGAGTCCACGGAGGGCTCCACCCATGAAGGTTCCACGAATAAGCAACCTTGTCTATAGCACCATGACCATCGCCCACGAAGGACTTGCCTCACTAGCGGTAGATCTTCACGAAGTAGGCGATCTCCTTGCCCTTACAAACTCCTTGGTTCAACTCCACAATCTTGTCCGAGGCTCCCAAGTGACACCTAGCCAATCTAGGAGACACCACTCTCCAAGAAGTAACAAATGGTGTGTTGGTGATGAACTCCTTGCTCTTGTGCTTCAAATGATAGTCTCCGCAACACTCAACTCTCTCTCACAGGATTTGGATTTGGTGGAAAGAAGATTTGACTGGAAAGCAACTTGGGGAAGGCTAGAGATCAAGATTCATATGGTAGGAATGGAATATCTTGGTCTCAACACAAGTGTAGGTGGTTCTCTCTCAGAAAATATAGGTTGGAAGTGTAGGTTTGTTTTGATGGCTCTCGCCACGAATGAAGAGGAGGTGGAGGGGTATTTATAGCCTCCACACAAAATCTAACCGTTACACATAACTTTCCAAACTCGGTGGGACCGAATGGTTAAACTCGGTCGGACCGATTCAGCAAAGCTAGTGACCGTTAGGGTTTTCAGTGGGACTGACATGCAACTCGGTAGGACCGATATGATTAGGGTTAGGGCATAACGTAATCTCGGTGAGACCGATTACACAAACTCGGTGAGACCGATTTTGGTAATAAGCTAGCCAGAGAGTTGGTCAAGTAAACTCAGTGGGGCCAATCGCTCATTTCGGTGAGACCGAAATGATACAAAAGGGAACGAGAGAGTTTACATTGCAGTTTTGGTGGGACCGATCGCAAGTTTCGTTGAGACCGAAAGTATTGCAATAGGCAACAGAGAGTTTGCAATCCCATCTCGGTGAGACCGAGATCCCTATCGATGAGACCAATTTGCCTAGGGTTTGTGGCAGTGGCTATGACATTTGAAACTCGGTGGCGCCGGATAAGAAGAATCGGTGGTGCCAAGTTTGACTTTTGGTTTAGGTCATATGTGGATGTGAGAAACTAGTTGAGGGCTTTGGAGCATATCACTAAGCATTTGAACAAGATCCTCATTAAGCAACATCTCATCCCTCCTTGATAGTATTGGCTTTTCCTATAGACTCAATGTGACCTTGGATCACTAAAATGGAAAATGTAGAGTCTTGAGCTTTGAGATTGAGCCAATCCTTTGTCCTTAGCATCTTGAAGGGGTTTCACATCCTCTAGTCCATGCCACTTCACTTTTGAACTTATCTGAAACATACTAGATAAAAATGTTAGTCCAATAAGAGATATGTTGACATTAATTACCAAAACCACCTAGGGAGCACTTGTGATTTCAATCTCCCCCTTTTTGGTAATTGATGACAACATACATCAAAGCTTTAGATCAAGATATTAAGAGTAGTAAGTAAAGCTTTGGAAAGACATGTAACTTGCATAGGCGCCCCCTCCATGTATGCAATCATGTGAATATGGAATATAGGAGCATGTGAATGCATAAACATGATAGAGTAAGCAATGTGTTACATGTATCTTTGCTATGTGCATCAGAGCAAATGATGAAAATATGAAAATATGAGAAATGTACCTTCATGCTCATGAGTCCTTGCAAACAGTATGTACATCAGCAAGAATTTCTCATTCACATGACTGTGATGCATATACTTACCTTGTGGCCTTGAGTTGGCTTAGAATGGGATGAACCTGCATAAACAAGGTTGGATAACACAGATACACCTACTGGCCAGAGCAAACAAGAGAGACCACAAGAATACCAATACTGGGATGACATGTAGAGTAAGTACTAAGTACCACATTGGATATAGACATTTCCCCAAAGGTTAATATGTGCAATAAATTCAAGGATTTCCTTATCTTAGATGTCTTGCTACCCCTGAATCTAACATGGGATATTGGAGAAGATACGGAACAGAAAATCAGAGCAAAATTAGAGCTCAAAGGAAATAAACAGAGCTAATGCAATCGAGCAAATATGAACATGTCTTTCCCCTCTTGAAGACATGTGACCTCTCTCCTCTTGAAGACCAAGCATCTGGGGTTTCTTTCTTCCCTAGAGTATTCTCTCCCCCTATAGATATGATTAGGCTTTGATGTGATGATCTCTCTCTCCCCCTTTGACATCAATTTCCAAGAAGGGTGCTTCTGACTTTTTGTCATGATGGGTTTGGTCCTTGAGTCACAGAACAAAGCAGCAATTTGAGTAGGATCCTGGTCACGGACAAGATTCATTGAGTGAGGCTGGATAAAAAAATTGAGAAACAAGTGGCAAGATGTTTGTCCTACAGTGAGATCGGTAGCACCGAGTTTGGTGCTTCGGTGGCACCGAAAGGGTTCGGTTGGACCGAAGTAAAAGTCCTGGTGTGACCGATTTCATCGCAAAGAAAACACTTGTCACCTCAGCTCACTAGACAAGTAAGACTTCACAAGGATTTGCAAGGAATTTTATGCAGAAGATGCAGAACAGAAAATAAAAGAGAAGAAACTAAAATGAATCTAGATGAAGTTGAAGAGGGAAACAAATATGCATGAGACAAATGCAAGAGCATAGAAAAGAACACAAGAGAACTTCATCTAGAATTGGGCGGTGACAAAGTCACCTATGTAAGAGTATATTGACTTAGGAGTGAGGTGAGATCACTTGCTCTTTGGTCATACTCATCGTTTTAAGCTCAAAATGGGGTTACCATTTTTCGTCAAAGCATCTTGATGTATTCACATCTTGTTGAGTTGTTGTATCCCATGACTTGGAGTAAAGCTTCTCTAAGATGGAATAACATACCTTGGGTGGTGGTATTGATCATGATCATGTAGTTGAACTTGTGTGGGTTGCTCAAGGTTGATGTAGCTCATCAAGAGTTGGGAGCATCACTTGAAGTTTGAGTTCATCTACCTACATGGGTTAGTTTTTGCAAGGAAGAGAACTTGTGTGTCCAAAGTGACAATCATGATAGAATTTGTCAAAGGATATGTTTGAATGGTTGCGTGCTTCCTTGTCTTCATCCACCATTGTGTAGCGACTTGGTTATATAGAAATTGCTCAAGATGTGAGTGAGTTGCAATCTCATAGATTTTGATTCATCCAACTACCTACATGGGTTAGATAGCATGCAAGGTGCAAATATATCCAAGACATAAGATAGTCAACATAAGAGAAATATCAAGGATTAGTCGTAAGCTCATGCCTTGCATGTATTAAATGGAGTTCCTACTCCATGTTTGAAGCATCAATGATGTTCAATTCACCTATTAACCTGCAAAATGCTTTCTCATCAAGTGGGTTGTTAAATATATCCGCCAATTTCTTATCAGTGCGAACATGCTTAAGATTAATGTCCCCTTTGCCAACATGATCTCGAATGAAATGATGACGAACTTCAATATGCTTAGTTTGAGAATGTTGAACAGGATCGTGAGCAATTTTAATAGCACTTTCATTGTCACATAGCAATGTAACATGTTTCACATATATTCCATAATCTTTAATAGTTTGAGTCATCCAAAGTAATTGAGCACAACATGATCCAGCGGCAATGTATTCTGCTTCGGCGGTGGATAAGGATACGAAGTTTTGTTTCTTGGAGGACCAAGAGACAAGAGATCTACCAAGAAATTGACAAGTACCCGAAGTTGAATTTCTATCAACCTTGTCACCGGCATAGTCCGAATCGGAGTAGCCAACAAGAACAAAGGAAGCCCTCTTTGTATACCAAATGCCAAAATTTGGTGTATGGATTAAGTATCTCACTATCCTTTTCACAGCCTTAAGATGACATTCTTTAGGAGTATCTTGATATCGTGCACACATGCACACACTTAGTATAATATCGGGACGTGAAGCACATAGATATAACAATGAACCAATCATAGAGCGATAAACCTTTTGATCAACTGGTTCACAATCTTTGGTTAAATCAAGATGTCCACTAGTAGGCATGGGTGTAGTCATACCTTTGCATTCTTGCATATTGAACTTCTTGAATAAGTCCTTGGTGTACTTTGTTTGAGATACAAAGATGCCTTCCTTAGTTTTCTGGATTTGCAAACCGAGAAAGAATTTGAGTTCACTCATCATCGACATCTCAAACTTCTCTGACATTAGCTTTCCAAACTTTCACTAAAATGAGGGTTAGTTGATCAAAATATAATATCATCGACATAAATTTGGCATACAAATAGTTCTCCATTAACCCTTTTAGTAAGAAGAGTAGAATCTATTTTTCCAATTTCAAAGCCTTTTTTCTATAAGAAACTTGGTCAAGCATTTATACCATGCTCTAGGAGCTTGTTTAAGACCATAAAGAGCTTTGTGAAGATTGTAAACATGATTAGGTTTCTTAGGATTGACAAATCCGGGAGGTTGCTTAACATAAACTTCCTCCTCAATTTCACCATTCAGAAAAGCACTTTTAATGTCCATTTGGTATACGGTGATATCATGATGATTAACATAGGCAAGTAAGATGCGAATGGACTCAAGTCTAAAAACGGGGGCATAAGTCTCACCATAGTCCATACCTTCGACTTGAGTGTAGCCTTGGGTGACTAGGCGTGCTTTGTTGCGGACGACTTCACCATCTTCATCTTGCTTGTTGCGAAACAGCCATTTGGTACCAATGATGTTGTGGTCGTTGTCGGGCTTTTCAACCAATGTCCACACATGATTTCTCTCAAAGTTTTGTAGCTCTGCATGCATAGCGTTTATCCAATCTGGATCTTTCAATGCTTATTCAACCTTCATAGGTTCAATGTGAGAGATGAATGAGTAATGTTCACAAAAGTTAGCTAAACGAGTTTTTGAGCGAGTGATTCTCCCGGTTTGGATATCATTGTATATTTGCTCGACAGGATGATCTTTAGCAATTCTTGCTCGAACTCGTGAAATATTTTGCTTGGATCTTGGTTTAACATCTTCTTCATCTTATTCTTCTTCTTGGCCTTCTTCATTGTTGACATTGTCATTCTCTTGTCGTGGTGGAGAAGGAGGTTGTTGGCCTTCATCTTGATGTACTTCCTTGTTTTCTTCATCTTGATGTGTCCCACTTGTGGATGCTTCCATATCAACTCTTGATTCACCTTGTCGTGAGGTAGAAGCTTCCACTTGGACTGACGAAGTACTCTCCTTCACCTCCGTTGGATGAATATTGCCAATAGACAAGTCTTGGATTGCTTTCGAAGGGTCTTTGTCTCATACATCAATTGGCAATTGCTCTACTTTCGAGCCGTTAGATTCATCAAACTTCACATCTACCGTCTCTTCAACCTTTCGGGTGAAATTATTGTAGACACGGTATGTGTGAGAGTTTGAGCCATAACCAAGTAGAAAACCTTCATGAGACATAGGAGCAAATTTAGAACGACGATGCTTATCAAGAATGTAGCACTTTGAGCCGAATACTCGAAAGTATCCAACTTGTGGTTTGTTACCGGTGAGGAGCTCGTATGCCGTCTTGCCGAGTAGCTTGTGAAGATACAAGCGATTTGTTGCATGACAAGTTGTCTCGACTGCTTCCTCCCAAAAGTGTTTTGGCGTCTTGTACTCGTCAAGCATCGTTCTTGCCATCTCAATAATAGTCCGGTTCTTCCTCGCAACGACTCCATTTTGTTGAGATGTGTATGTAGCTGAAAACTCATGTGAAATCCCTTCTTCGTCAAGAAAGGTATCCACATTTGCGTTATTGAACTCCATTCCGTTGTCACTTCGAACCTTTTTGATCTTCACGCCCAAAAGTTTTTGAAGATCTTTTGGACCTTGGATTTGTCATCAAGAAAGAACACCCACGTAAATCTTGAAAAATCATCAACTATGACTAGTCCAAATGAGTTACCACCGAGACTCTTGTAGGCATTTGGACCAAAGAGATCCATGTGAAGTAGCTCGAGTGGTCTTCTCGTGGTCATGATGTTCTTTGCGCGATGACTTCCTCCAACTTGTTTCCCTGCCTGACAAGCACTACAAAGTCTATCCTTGTCAAATATAACATCTTTTAGTCCAAGGATATGATCACCTTTAATAAGCTTGTCAAGGTTTCGCATACCAACATGACCTAATCGTCTATGCCATAACCAACCCTTAGAAGATTTAGCAATTAAGCAAGTTCTTGGTTGAGCCTTTTTAGTGAAATCAACAATGTAAAGATCACCTCTACGTATTCCAGTAATTACCATTTTACGATTGTCTCTACGAAACACTTGGCAATCTACTTTAGTGAATAGAACATTAAAACCAAAATCAGTTAGTCTAGATACTGAAAGTAAATTGTACCCAAGAGATTCAACGAGCATGACATTTTGTATGGAGCTATCATGTGAGATGGCCACCTTACCGAGGCCAACTACTTTACCCTTTGAGTTATCAACAAAGGTGACATATTTTTGAGGGTCGTCGTTTTCAGCAAGCTAACGGAACATATCTTTATCTCCGGTCATATGATCAGTACATCCACTATCAAGAACCCATTCCTTTCCTCCAGCCATGTAGCTGCGAAGATTTGCCATAAGACCAAAGTGTCTCATCGCATCATCAAGGTCATAGTCACTATCATCATCATCCTCATCAGAGTATCCATGTTCAACATCATCTTGTGATTGATCAATTCCTAGAGAGGATAATTCATTCAATAAATGATCATTTCTATAGTTATCTTTATGAATTCTAATAGCTCTGGAAATGATATTGCTATTGATTCCAACATCTCCTTTGGCACTCGTAAGATTAGTGAGCTCAAATAAGCAGTCACCAAAATTGGGATCATTGGAATTCATCTTAATCAAGGCAATGTATTTATGGAGAATTTCATCTAGATCTTTCAAGGAATAATTTGGAAAGAGTTCCTCAAGAAAGTTCCATATGGTGTAGGCACACTTAAGAGTAGGCAAACATCCAATCAAGTTTCTAGGCAAGCCTCTAGTGATAAGATTAATAGTTCTAAGGTTGCGGATCGTGTCAATGGACTCATCAACGGTAGGATCCAAAGGATCAACATGAGGTGCACAAGGGCTCGCAATGTACTTCTTCAAATGATATTCATTGAAAATCTCAAGCATTTCATTTTTCCAGTCATGAAAATATTCTCCATCAAGAATAGGCACTCTACGTCTAAGACTCCCCAAAGTAGACTCATCCATCTTCCTCCAATGGTGTTTAAACCAAAGCAATGGAGACCAATGCTCTGATACCAATTGAAAGGATCGAGAAGAGGTGTCTAGAGGGGGGTGATTAGACACTAGGTGCTAAAAGTTCCAACTTTTAAATTCTTTAGGTTGAAGTGAATTTTTGACACAAGTTTAATAAACACAATACATATCAAGCAAGTATGCATAGAGTATATGAGCAGCGAAAAGTAAAGCATGCACCTTGCAAGAGTGCAAAGGGAAGGGTTTGGAAGATTCAAACGCAATTGGAGACACGGATGTTTTTGTCGTGGTTTCGATAGGTGGTGCTATCGTACATCCACGTTGATGGAGACTTCAACCCACGAAGGGTAATGGTTGCGCGAGTCCACGGAGGGCTCCACCCACGAAGGGTCCACGAAGAAGCAACCTTGTCTATCCCACCATGGCCATCGCCCACGAAGGACTTGCCTCGCTAGCGGTAGATCTTCATGAAGTAGGCGATGTCCTTGCCTTTACAAACTCCTTGGTTCAACTCCACAATCTTGTCGGAGGCTCCCAAGTGACACCTAGCCAATCTAGGAGACACCACTCTCCAAGAAGTAACAAATGGTGTGTTGATGATGAACTCCTGGCTCTTGTGCTTCAAATGGTAGTCTCCCGAACACTCAACTCTCTCTCACAGGATTTGGATTTGGCGGAAAGAAGATTTGAGTGGAAAGCAACTTCGGGAAGGCTAGAGATCAAGATTCATATGGTAGGAATGGAATATCTTGGTCTCAACACAAGTGCAGGTGGTTCTCTCTCAGAAAATATAGGTTGGAAGTGTAGGTTTGTTCTGATGGTTCTCTCCACGAATGAAGAGGGGTGGAGGGGTATTTATAGCCTCCACACAAAATCTAACCATTACACATAACTTTCCAAACTCAGTGCGACCGAATGGTTAAACTCGATCGGACCGATTCAGCAAAGCTAGCGGCCGTTATGGTTTTCGGTGGGACCGACATGCAACTCGGTAGGACCGATATGATTAGGGTTAGGGCATAACGTAATCTCGGTGGGACCGATTTTGGTAACAAGCTAACGGTTAGACCAAAATGTTACAAAAGGGAACCAGAGAGTTTACATTGCAGTTTCGGTGGGACCGATCGCAAGTTTCGAGGAGACCGAAAGTATTGCAATAGGCAACAGAGAGTTTGCAATCCCATCTCGGGGAGACTGAGATCCCTATCAGTGAGACCGGTTTTCCTAGGGTTTGTGGCATTGGCTATGACATTTGAAACTCGGTGGCGCCGGATAAGAAGAATCGGTGGGGCCGAGTTTGACTTTTTGTTTAGGTCATATGTGGATGTGAGAAAGTAGTTTAGGGCTTTGGAGCATATCACTAAGCATTTGAACAACAGCCTCATTAAGCAACACCTCATCCCTCCCTAATAGTATTGGCTTTTCCTATAGACTCAATGTTATCTTGGATCACTAAAATGGAAAATGTAGAGTCTTGAGCTTTGAGATTGAGTCAATCCTTTGTCCTTAGCATCTTGAAGGGGTTTCACATCCTCTAGTCCATGCCACTTCACTTTGAACTTATCTGAAACATACTAGATAAAAACGTTAGTCCAACAAGAGACATGTTGACATTAATTACCAAAGCCACCTAGGGAGCACTTGTGCTTTCACATTCATCCGCTGCTTTGCTAACTTCCTTCTGCTTTATTGATTTTTAATTGTCATCTAAAACCGACAAGAAAAAGCAATAAAAATCGCTCTTTAGAACTCATTCATGCATCATACTAACAATAACTACTTTGATGTAAGGTGAACACATGATTCCAAGATGGAATAATACGAAAAACAGTACGGCATGGCATATTCACAATTGTTTGTGTAAACTAAGCAGAAACCATTTCAACAAATAAGAAGCAATGCAAGCTAGAAACCACGTGAAAGATGCAACCAATATGACTCTGCCAAGTTAAAAGCGTCCCATCATAAATGTCATTTCAACAAATTAGAAGCGGCGCATGCTGTAAATCATATGAAAGACGGAATTAATATCACACTGCATATGCTGAAGGTGTCTCGTCATATTGATTTATGCGGGATACAAAAAAACAATAGTTTTATGTAAGGACATGCTTAATAGACAGATGTACTATGTACTAAAAATAGGAAGGCATGTCACATTAACAGGTATAATGTATAAACTAAGCAGAATAGAACCTGCAATTTAACCAGATTAGAATAATTACAATCTAGACACCATATACAACATGCAACCACATGTCACGCTGCCACGTTAGAGCAAGCACCTATGATGCTAGTGTAGGGGAAATGCGGTAATAAACTATAGATCTATGTTCACTATCTTCATCTAGCCTTGCTGTTTCTTGAGAATCATGTGGGGAGGCTGACGCTGCATTCTTTAAATGAGGATCTTTTATCACAGTAGTCCACTGGCTTGAATGCCTCATCATAAGTGATTGATGAGGGATACACAAGAACATTAGTTTGATGTAAGAACATGGTTAATAGACATATGTACTAGTATGTACCAAAAATAGGAAGGCGTGTCATATTAAAAAGTATAGTGTGTAAGTTAAGCAGATGAAATTTAACCAAATTGGAAGCAATACAAGCTAGACATCCGGCTGGAGTAGTGAGCATGATCATCTAGGACCTGAGAGCCTGGTGGGAGGCGATATGCTTCTCCACCATCGTGGCTTTTTATTTGGCTTCCAGGTGATGCATGTCTGTGCTGGGCCTGTCACTGGCTTGGCCAGTGCCCTGACTAGCTATTTGTCTTCTAGTGCTCCCGGGATGGTGGTTCATGTAAAAAGTATCTTTCCTTATCTTGATAAAGATCGACTTCGGCCTTTTGAATACAAGTTAGATGCCATATGCAACATGCAACCAAATATGACACCATGTAGTCTTGAAATGTGTCTGGCCTAGTCGCCTACCACGCTAGAGTGACTTATCTCTTCTCTTTTCTGTTTCTGTCAAGGCAGGGTCTCAAATACCATTGCATAAAAACACAATAGTGAGAGTATGGGTGAAGTGTGTGCAGAACTAGTGCACTGTAGAAGTAGCACATAGCAGGTGGCTAAAAATAAATCAAAGGGGACATATGATAGCTCTACAACATTGCATGGCAACAAAAATTAGATTCTACTCCGTATGATTTTGTAATATATGAGAACAAGAAATGCAGGTACTCCTCCAGCACACCACCACATGTGGTCCTATCAAGATAATAGTCGACTGCAAATAAATAGGCCAGTCGGTTTTTTTATGAACCGTCCGATCTATAAGGAACGGGAAGATGGCCTTCGTCTACCTCCCTCCAGTCACTGTTGACGATCTTTCTCGATCCGCCAGCGACCACCGGCCCAGACCCCTGCCTCTGCCGCCCCACCCTCCCCTCGACCTCACACCACCGCCGTGCTTGGAAGCGCCCCCAGGCCATCCCTTTAATCCCGACCGACCTCCAGATCGGGCGCCAGCAGCTCTAGGTCCCACACGCCCCTAATATAAACACCAAGGTGCTCCTTCCCCGGCGTAAGAGGCAGACTAGCGCCTGTTGCACTAGGGAATGCTTCCGTTAATTGGGAATCAACTGTCCAGGAATTGATATCCAGGGGGGAAACGGACCTCTAGCTAAGGTGAAATAGTATATGAGGAGAAACCTTGTGCATCGCGAGTTACTAGGAACATCTAGTGTCAATAAGAAGCGGTCAAACTACTATCTTCTGTGGGATGAATACAGTGCAAGCAGACATGTAAGATTTGCACGAATAAGGGAAGAGGAGTACCATTTTCGTTTGCCAGTGTCATCTCCTCCACATGTTGCGGCGATCTTCTTCTTTTTGCCAAGGGAACCGATGTTTCGGAGGAGGGTGCAAGCTTGGATGAACCCATTGCCAAATTGTTGACTGTGTTGCCGTGGTCGTATGTCGGCAGAGGGGAAGCAGATCCGAGGCGGTGAAAGACGGCGTAGGAGGAACAAATCCGGTGTGGTGGACGGTGGCAAAGTTGGAGTGGCACCATGAGGTGCATGACGGCGTGGTTGAACTGGCTCGGGTCCGGACGGCTCGGCCTTGGCTTTCAACTAGTAGCTGTGGAGGGCATTTCGCTTGAGGTTGCGGTGGACGAGGACGTCAGGGTATCGGCTCCGGTGTAATGGAGGAGGGCGGCGGTTGATGGGTGGGATGGGGTGGCGGACGGAGGACGCCGGGGTTTCGCGGCAGGTGGAGAGGTAGTTTTGTCGCCCACGGAGTATGGATGGGGAATCAGACGGGGGGGGGGGGGCGGGGGAGCTAAGGGGGATCCATGTTTCGGTCTAGGACACGCTTGTTTTTGGCTTTTTTGAACCGATGCGTCGCGCTTGTTTGAAATTTGGGGCAAGTACAAACTTTACCCCTGTCTTAAATTTCGGACCTACTGCGGGTCGGGGTTAGGATGGTAATCCCAGGTGGCCCAAATAGTGGGCGGGAGCGATTTCGGCCGCGCGGATGTGTGCTTAGGAGGCCATTGTGTTTGAATGTTTTTCGGAGGCGGTTACGTGGCGTCTAGATGAAGCTACAAACCTACCCCGGTTTAGACTTTTGGACGTCGGGCCGGTAGGTTTCATGGGTCGGACTTAGAAAAGTAATTTCCTTCTACTACCAAACATTGGTCTCACGCTGTTTCGGGCATGTAGAGGCTCTTTTGACGCTTCGTTCGAAATTTTGAAACAGAAGCATTCACGTTTAGAGTACTCTTGAACTTTGAGGATTGACCTAAATAGACAATGTTAAATTTGACCTTGTATGTTTGAAAACCTCATTCAATTATCTGCTTCTTTTTGAAATTTTGACACTTGGAAATCTTATAACTATGATTATTTTGGAATGGAGGAGCTAAATTTGAAACTATTTTGTACAAGACTATATATTCTATTAGGTACAAAATCAGAGCAAAGATTGGTGCCCCATAACTTAGGTATGACTTACAAATGCCATGATATCGAATTCAAATAATTGAATGGACTTCATGTTGAATTCGATTGTTTCAAACCACCTTAAGTTGAATTCAAATGTATGCTAGTTCATAGCTAGATATTTATAATCTTCATTGTGTAACTTTCATATGTATAATGTGCTTTACACAAACAAAATGAACTATACTCATGTTTGTATTCAATTGCTAAAGCGATGCATTGCCTGGAGTTCAAAATACTAGCTATGTTGATCAATTATGTCGAATAATAACATATCATTCTCAAATTCGATAGAATCTAGATGTATGATGGATCAATGACCGTTCCTTATGCGAATTGCAAATATCATGATCCCATCCTAATATTTGGATACAATTTATATCCTTAATCAATGTGTACATCAGTCTTTTACGTGTAGTTTCACTCTCCATCGGTGGTCTCTCACAAGTGCTCACACACTCTCCCCCGAGGTGTCTTTCTCGCAGACATGCTCTTGATATAACCCTCCCTCCCTCTCGTAACCATTTACGACTGTTTTCACTAATCTTTATCACAAGCACTCTTCCTCTCACAAGCATACACACGCACAATCCCCATCGACCCTTTCTACATGCATAGACCTACCTATGTCTCTCCTGTACGCACATTATCTTTAGGCCTGTCTCTCACGCATTGTCTCGCACCTCTCTTCCTAATCAACGAGTATGATTCTAGCAGAGCATTCTGTAGGAAGCCCCTTAAAGTTAGGTTGGATGAATAGTAATATCAAAGATAAGGGGTTACCTTAGTCCGATAACCCAGGGTTACAAATCCTAGCCAGCTTTGTCAGTGGACATAGAGTCTTTCACAATTAAGCTATCGTTGTCTTGTACGACAAGTCATCCATGGGTCTCCCTAAATGCGTCACGGGTCGACGAATGTGGCGCAGGACGGAACCGAACCAAGGGCCTCACCTTTGCCCCAGGTCTTGTTATCTTCTCACACCCACACATACCAACACAGACACCACACAAAAAATCTCCTCGTGCCTCTATCCACTCGCCCCTTGCATATAGACACTCAAGGGAATCTCTCGCCGTGACATCATACTAGTCTCTCTCTTTCTCTCTCTAGACCTCTCTCATTTCTCGTGCTATCTCTCCCACGCCCCCTGCCCCCGCCGTTCCATCTACCAATGCCTCTCTCGAATACGTAATACACACAAATACCTCTCTAGGCAATGCCAAATACATCAACTACACATTCACAAATGTTACATCACGTACCCCATTGATCTAAAAAGCCCCATCTTCACGTTTATTTCGCATACAACATTCCTTTTCAATAAACTGTGGCCACATAATTATTTTAGAATTTCTCCATATATACAACATTACAAAGTTATATGGAGGAGTATGAACGTTAATTTGAATTGCATGGTGCCCACAATGATATTTATTCCGCACTATGAATTTTCATATTTTTATACTTTATATAAAGTTAGTCATAATAAAAAGAAACGAAGAGCATCTCTCTCCCGATCACATACACCCCCTCTACGCCCCTTTCACGTACGCACACAAACTATCTCCAGGTCCTCAAAAAGTAAGCCCCCAGCACATTCACGCATGTTTCATCTTTCTCTCGCAATATATAGAGTGACAATCATTGTATTTGGAGCGAAAGCACGATACATACATTGGACTTCAGAATCCACTCATTACGTTCACCATTTACGTTTTGTGGTCATTATATAGTCACGAGCTCACCGTATAGCTCTGTATTTGCTCAAGACAGGACTAGTGGACCAGTTAAACGCTCCACGTGGCACCTCTAGTGTTGCATCACAGTATCTCACTACCATTGGGCCCACTTGTGAGCTTGTATCTACTCTTCTACACTCTTATAAAAAACAGAGTTGGTGATGATCGTGTGCCTGACACTCTGCAACATAGGATGTCCGATTTATATCTGATGGATAGGAAGGAAACTATGGCAATTTTGTAAAAAGGTACCCATACACATCTCCACATTTTCAAATAAGGCCTTCCCTCATTCATCATTTTCTCTCACAAGATAAACTAGTCATACAAATGCATCTTCATGTTGCATGCAACGCACGGGCATCTTGCTAATAAGAATGAAAACAAAAGACAAAACAATATTGATATGCTGAGCCGTCTTTTTTAACACACAGGAGCTGGTGTGGTGATTATACACACACGCATGCATGCACAAGGACTGCATGCATGCAACACTCACAAGTACACATGCAGTCCCGTAGGCACGCAACACTCACATGTACACATGCAGCCACACACGCACGCAACACTCACACACACACACGCGGACGCATGCATGCACACACCACACAACCAACACATACTCTCACGCTCCAGTGCTCAACCTACACGTGCATGCGCACACATCAGGCCCTGACAGACACATACACAACCAGGTGATTCCCGCGCACGGGTTGGAGTCTTATCGTGCCTGGGTTAATTTGTGTTTATCTGACCTTTTTCCTATGTGAACTGACATGTGGGACCCACAAGGAATGTGGTCAATTTAACTAGTAAACATGGGCCACGCAGACTATTTGGCCGGTCAACAGAGGGCAATCGGATGTTGAACGGTGAGCAAGTGACCATATAATCACCGCAAAACGTATATACTGACCGTAATTAGCGTATTATGAAGTTCGGTGACCGTATTACGCTTTTCTCTCTGTAGGCCCTCCAAGACTACATCTCTACATGTTCTCGCATGTTACATCTAACAACTATGCAATACATCACTACTACTTCACTCTAACACAATAAATCCTATGTGTTTTTAGTTTTATTAGATATCATATTGTTACTTAATTATTCAGTTTTCATACATTAAAATTGCCTTTGAAATGTATGGCCGGTATCATCTACCGCGCGGGAAAAATCCCGCCCTTTCCTGTTTAATCGGGTTTGTATCGATGGATCATGCGAAACAACAAAACTATAGTACTATATAGTACAAGTGACAGCTCATGGGGCCGCCGTGTCATGTAATCCTCCATCATAAGAGTGGAGCGCTCGCTTTCATAAATGTTCTAGTCCCGTTCGCTGACATGTGGGACATCATGCTAGCGGGTCCACGTGTCATACCGAAATACAGTGCAGAGCAGCAGGGGTGAAGCACCCCAGTCGTGGCGCCGTCGTAGTAATGAGCAATGAGGCGTCAAATCACAAAGTTGCACCTTTCCCGCAGTTTAGTTGGAGGGACGAAGTAATACTGCTAAAAAAGTAGTTGGAGGGACGAAGCAACCATCGTTTCACTCATCGCTGAATCCGCTTCTCCCTCATCTTCTTCAAGTATTTTTTGATAAGATCTTCAAGTTATCCATGGGTTGCTTCTGTCGTTGTTCTTCCTCATGTGGGACGCGGATCGGCTTGGTAAATCACTGACACATGGGACCGCATGTTAGCAAACCGCCAGGCCAACTTCCTCTAAAAATAAGAAACCTCCCCCGCCATCTGCACGGCAAAATCACCTCCTTTTTTACTAATCTTGATTCTATAATTTTTTAGATCAATATAATTGAGATTTCTATAGATAGCACACAGGAGCAAAACCTAGTGGTACGGTTAAGGGCATCCACAATGTGTAGCCAAATGTGAAAATAGCTTTTGGCATCGATGGGAACCATTGTGGATGGTGCTGCCAAAGCCAAAAAGATGGAACCGAAGCTCCCTAATTGATTGATTGAAGGAATAGAAAAATGCAACGTCTCTCCTCTTGCTACTGTGCTTGGACACATCTATAGTATAGAGCATAGAGTCTACTCCCATGTCCCTTATATCACAAATCACAAAGCATTGATGCGTCAAATCACAAAGCCCGGACGAAGCAACCATCATTTCACTCTTCGCTGACTCCGCTTCTCCATCGTCTTCTTTGAGAAACTACCTCACCGCACTAATCTGGACGGACGACGCTATTGTGTACTAGTAGTACTAGTACATTATTTATGCGTCCTTTGGTTCAATGCGCTTCATGTATGCAAATAAGGCGGTTGTCTCGGCTTGCAGGCGGCACTTGCATCCGGTGGTCTCCCTCAACGGTGTTCTCCGTCGAATGCACTTCGCCAAACCACAACATTCGAGATATCGACGAGGTCACCGCAATGGGTAAGGAAGTCAAAATTGATGGGGCATGCGGAAGTGAGAATGTTGGTTTGCATGGTGCTGCATTAATCAAGCGATGAGGAGTGAGATGGTTAACTCTTTGGGCATTGGAGAAAAAATACGCATTAATTGACACGTCAAACGACGACATGAATCGATTAATCCCGCGGAGGAAAACCCTGCCTTTCTTTATTAACACCAGTACTCCTAATACGTACTTATCCTATTTGGGTCTAGGCCTTGCATTGCCATACTTCGCCACATATTTTTGCCAAGCTTGCCTAAAGTTTTCAAAATGAAAAGGATGTACACTTGTGCACGGTTGTCGCGGTCGCACCGTACCCTCACACGGTCGCTTCGCACCCTCACACGGTCGCTCCTGCATGCTGAAACCCAACCAAGGGAACGCGCCCTCACCAACACGTGCTACCGCATGTGAACAAACCAAACTCAGCCATCCTACCGCTGACACATAATTTTCGTTCATACAGTATGTTTATCCAACCGCATGTTGGGAGGATCCCTACGGCCTATGCGGTGGTCTGTTGGGGAAGAAGAAGAGGTGAGGAAGAAGGGTTAGGAGACATGGGAGATTCATCCAACAACCTAAAATGGTAGACTGACCCAAATGATGAAAGTCAGGCGACTTGCTTAACAATATATGTTTTTGCACAGCAACCGATCCCTAAAAACAACAACATAAAGAAAAACTATCACTGCTCGCGGAACGAGACGGCCTCGTCGTCTTTGGCTACCGGCGCGAACAAGCCATAGCTGCCGACGTGTGTATCCACACCAAGGTTGTCCTCGGCCTCTAGCTACTCGTTCACACTGAGCGTGCGGGCGCTCTGCATGGACAAGAGCACCGCTCGGTTCAAGTCAAGGATGTCCGATTCTGCCTACAGGATGGCCGCGATGGCAGCGGCATCCGCGCACTCCGCGTCGAGTTGAACCTCTGCCGTCCGGTTCAAGTCGAGGACGTCCGGTTCCGCCTTGAGGAGGGCCTCGATGGTAGCGGCATCCGCGCGCTTGATACATCTCCAACGTATCTATTATTTTTGATTGCTCCATGCTATATTATC
Organism: Triticum urartu; assembly: GCF_003073215.2. Taxonomy (NCBI): domain Eukaryota; kingdom Viridiplantae; phylum Streptophyta; class Magnoliopsida; order Poales; family Poaceae; genus Triticum; species Triticum urartu. The sequence goes on from NC_053026.1 coordinate 488,059,961, forward strand.
TACTGTTTTGGACTATATTGGGCTTTATTTTCCACTTTTATATTATTTTTGGGACTAACCTATTAACCGGAGGCCCAGCCCAGAATTGATGTTTTTTGCCTATTCAGTGTTTCGGATAAACAGAATATCAAACGGAGTCCAAACAGAATAAAATCTTCGGGAACGTGATATTCTCAACAAACGTGATCCAGGAGACTTTGACCCTCCTCCATGGAACAAAAGAGGCGGTCACGAGGGTGGAGGGCACCCCCACCCCTAGGGCGTGCCCCCCTGCCTCATGGGCCCTTCGTTACTCCTCCGGCGTACTTCTTCCTCCTATATATACACACGTACCCCCAAACGATCAGAACAGGAGCCAAAAACCTAATTCCACCGCCGCAACTTTCTGTACCCACGAGATCCCATCTTCGGGCCTGTTCCAGAGCTCCGCTGGAAGAGGGCCGTCATCACGGAGGGCTTCTACATCATCATAGCCTCTCCGATGAAGTGTGAGTAGTTTACCTCAGACCTTCGGGTCCATAGTTAGTAGCTAGATGGCTTCTTCTCTCTCTTTGAGACTCAATACAAAGTTCTCCCCCTCTCTTGTGGAGATCTATTCGATGTAATCTTCTTTTTGCGGTGTGTTTGTTGAGATCGATGAATTGTGGGTTTATGATCAAGTCTATCTATGAATAATATTTGACTCTTCTCTGAATTCTTTTATGTATGATTGGTTATCTTTGCAAGTCTCTTCGAATTATCCGTTTGGTTTGGCCAACTAGATTGGTAGTTCTTGCCATGGCAGAAGTGCTTAGCTTTGGGTTCGATCTTGCGGTGTCCTTACCCAGTGACAGAAGGGGCAACAAGGAACGTATTGCATCGTTTCCACCGAGGATAACAAGATGGGGTTTATTTCATATTGCATGAATTTATCTCTCTACATCATGTCATCTTGCTTAAGGCGTTACTCTGTTTTTAACTTAATACTCTAGATGCATGCTGGATAGCAGTCGATGAGTGGAGTAATAGTAGTAGATGCAGAATCGTTTCGATCTACTTTTCACGGACGTGATGCCTATATACATGATCATGCCTAGATATTCCCATAACTATGCTCAATTCTGTCAATTGCTCAACAGTAATTTGTTCACCCACCGTAGAATACTTATGCTCTTGAGAGAAGCCACTAGTGAAACCTATGGCCCCCGGGTCTATTCTCATCATATCAATCTCCATCACTTCAATCTTGCTTTGCTTTTTTACTTTGCTTTCACTTTTTACTTTGCATCTTTATACCAAAATTACTAATAATATTATATCTATCAGATCTCACTCTCGTAAGTGACCGTGAAGGGATTGACAACCCCTAATCGCGTTGGTTGCGAATAGCTATCGCTTTGTGCAGGTACGAGGGACTTGACCGTGGCCTCCTACTGGATTGATACCTTGGTTCTCAAAAACTCAGGGAAATACTTACGCTACTCTGCTGCATCATCCCTTCCTCTTCGGGGAAAACCAACGCAAGCTCAAGACGTAGCAAGAAGGATTTCTGGCGCGGTTGCCGGGGAGTCTACGCAAAAAGTCAACATACCAAGTACCCATCACAATCCCTATCTCTCGCATTACATTATTTGCCATCTGCCTCTCATTTTCCTCTCCCCCCAATTCACCCTTGCCGTTTTATTCGCCCTCTCTCTCTATCCTCCCTCTCTATCTACCTCTTTTTGCTCGCTTGCCTTTTTGTTTGCTCTTGTGTTAGATTGCTTGTTTGTCGCGATGGCTCAAGATACTACCAAATTGTGTGACTTCACCAATACCAATAATAATGATTTCCTTAGCACTCCGATTTCTCCTCTTACCGAAGCTGAATCTTGTGAAATTAATACTGCTTTGTTGAATCGTGTTATGAAAGATCAATTCACCGGCCTTCCTAGTGAAGATGCCGCTACTCATGTGAATAGCTTCGTTGATTTATGTGATATGCAAAATAAAAAAGATGTCAATAATGATGTCGTTAAATTGAAGCTATTTCCTTTTTCGCTTAGAGTTCGTGCTAAAGCTTGGTTTTCATCTTTGCCTAAGAACAGTATTGATTCATGGAACAAGTGCAAAGATGCTTTTATCTCTAAGTATTTTCCTCCCGCTAAGATCATCTCTCTTAGGAACGATATTATGAACTTTAAACAACTTGATCATGAACATGTTGCACAAGCTTGGGAGAGAATGAAATTAATGATACGTAATTGCTTTACTCATGGTTTGAATTTGTGGATGATCATACAAATTTTTTATGCCAGATTGAATTTTGCTTCTAGAAATCTTTTAGATTCGGCCGCGGGAGGCACTTTTATGGAAATCACTTTAGGAGATGCTGCTGAACACCTAGATAATATTATGGTTAATTATTCTCAATGGCTTACTAAAAGATCTTCTAATAAAAAACTGCATGCGATAGAAGAAATTAATGTGTTGAGTGGAAAGATGGATGAAATTATGTAATTATTTGCTACTAAGAGTGTTTCTTCTGATCCTGATGATATGCCTTTGTCTACTTTGATTGAGAATAACAATGAATCTATGGATGTGAATTTTGTTGGTAGGAATAATTTTGGTAACAACGCTTATAGAGGGAAATTTAATCCTAGGCTATATCCTAGTAATGCTTCTAATAATTATGGTAATTCCTACAACAACTCTTATGGAAATTATAATAAGATGCCCTCTGAATTTGAGACTAGTGTTAAAGAGTTTATGAATTCACAAAAGAATTTTAATGCTTTGCTTGAGGAGAAATTGCTTAAAGTTGATGATTTGGCTAGAAACGTTGATAGAATTTCTCTTGAGGTTGATTCTTTAAAGCTTAGATCTATTCCTCCTAAGCATGATATCAATGAGTCTCTCAAAGCCATGATAATTTCCATTGATGAGTGCAAGGAAAGAACCGCTAGGATGCGTGCTTCCAAAGATGCCTTTATTAAAGCGTGTTCCTCCAATTCCTATGAAAATCAAGATGAAGATCTAAAAGTTATTGATGTGTCCCCTATTAAATCTTTGTTTTGCAATATGAATCTTGATGAAACTGAATATGCTCTTCCTTTACCTAGAAGGCGTTCTAAAAATTCGGAGTATTTAGATCTTGATGATGAAATTGATGAAAGTGGGATTCAAAGAAATAAAAATCTAGATGTTGCTAAAACCACTATATTGGATTTCAAGGAATTTAATTATAAAAGTTGCTCTTTAATTGATTGTATTTCATTGTTGCAATCCGTGCTAAACTCTCCACATGCTTATAGTCAAAATAAAGCCTTCACCGAACATATTGTTGATGCCTTGATGCAATCTTATGAAGAAAAACTTGAGTTGAAAGTTTCTATCCCTAGAAAACTCTATGATGAGTGGGAACCAACTATTAAAATTAAAATTAAAGATCATGAGTTTTATGCTTTGTGTGATTTGGGTGCTAGTGTCTCTACTATTCCCAAGACTTTGTGCGATTTGCTAGATTTCCGTAATTTTGATGATTGCTCGCTAAACTTGCATCTTGCGGATTCCACTATTAAGAAACCTATGGGAAGGATTAATGATGTTCTTATTGTTGCAAATAGGAATTATGTGCCCGTAGATTTCATTGTCCTTGATATAGATTGCAATTCTTCTTTCCCTATTATTCTTGGTAGACCTTTCCTTAGAACGGTTGGTGCGATTATTGATACAAAGGAAGGGAATATTAGATTTCAATTTCCATTAGAAAAGGGAATGGAACAATTTCCAAGAAAGAAAATAAAATTACCAGATGAAACTATCATGAGAGCCAATTATGGATTGCCTACCAAAGATGGCAATACCTAGATCTATCCTCGCTTTTATGCCTAGCTAGGGGCGTTAAACGATAGCACTTGTTGGGAGGCAACCCAATTTTATTTTTATTCCTTTCTTGTTGATCCTGTTTAGTTATAAATAAATTATTTAGCCTCTTTTTTGGTTGTGTTTTTTTGTGTTTAATTAGTGTTTGTGCCAAGTAGAACCGTTGGGATGACTTGGGGAAAGACTTGTTGAACTTGCTGTAAAAAACAGAAACTTTAGTGCTCACGAGAACTGCTTTCATTTTTATTTGAAGAGTTATATTTAGTTAATTCTTTTTGCAGATGATTAATAGATAAATTCCTCGCGTCCATAAATTTATTTTAGAATTTTTGGTGTTCCATATCTTGCGCTAGCTGCAGATTACTACAGACTGTTCTATTTTTGACAGATTCTGTTTTTCGTGTGTTGTCTGCTTATTTTGATGAATCTATGGCTAGTAAAATAGTTTCTGATCCATAGAGAAGTTGGAATACAGTAGGTTTAACACCAATATAAATAAAGAATGAGTTAATTACAGTACCTTGAAGTGGTCTTTTGTTTTCCTTCGCTAACGGAGCTCATGAGTTTTCCATTTTGAGTTTTGTGTTGTGAAGTTTTCAAGTTTTGGGTGAATTCTTTTGATGGATCATGCAACAAGGAGTGGCAAGAGCCTAAGATTGGGGATGCCCATGGCACCCCGAAGATAATCCAAGGACACCAAAAAGTCAAAGCTTGGGGATGCCCCGGAAGGCATCCCCTCTTTTGTCCACTTCCATCGGTAATTTACTTGGAGCTATACTTTTAGTCACCAAGATGATATGTGTTTTGCTTGGAGCGTCTTGTCTTATTTGTGTCTTTGTGTCTTAGTATGCCACAATCATCCTTGTTGTACACACCTTTTGAGAGAGCCATACATGAATTAAAATTTGATAGAATTCTCTATGTGCTTCACTTATATCTTTTGAGCTAAGTAATTTTGCTCTATGCGCTTTACTTATATCTTTTGAGCGTTATAATTTTGCTCTATGTGCTTCACTTAGATTTTTTAGAGCACAGTGGTGGATTTGTTTTAAGGAAACTACTGATCTCTCATGCTTCACTTAAATTATTTTGAGATTCTCTTAATAGCATGGTAATTTGCTTAATAATAATATCCTTGGTATTCAAGATTTGTGAAACTTTCTTTTGAGTGTGTTGAATACTAAGAAAAGATTGAAGCATGATTATTGTTTTGAGATATGGAGGTGATAATATTAAAGTCAGGCTAGTTGAGTAGTTGTGAATTTAAAGAATACTTGTGTTAAAGTTTGTGATTCCCGTAGCATGCACGTATGGTGAACCGTTATGTGATGAAGTCGGAGCATGATTTATTTATTTATTGTCTTCCTTATGAGTGGCAGTCGGGGACGAGCGATGATCTCTTCCTACCAATCTATCCCCCTAGGAGCATGCGCGTCATACTTTTCTTTGATAACTTCTAGGTTTTTGCAATAAGTATATGAGTTCTTTATGACTAATGTTGAGTCCATGGATTATACGCAGTCTCACCCTTCCACCTTTGCTAGCCTCTCTAATACCGCGCACATTTCGCCGGTATCATACACCTACCATATACCTTCCTCAAAACAGCCACCATACCTACCTATTATGGCATTTCCATAGCCATTCCGAGATATATTGCCGTGCAACTTTCCACCGTTCCGTTTATCATGACACACTCCATCATTGTCATATTGCATATCCCGGTACACCGCCGGATGCATTCACATAGAGTCATATTTTGTTCTAAGTATCGAGTTGTAATTGTTTAATTATAATAAAAATAAAAGTGTGATTATCATCATTATTAGAGCATTGTCCCAGTGAGGAAAGAATGATGGAGACTATGATTCCCCCATAAGTCGGGATGAGACTCCGGACGAAAAAAATAGGCCATAGAAGCCCAAATAAAAAGAGGCCATAAAAAAAGAGAAAAGGCCCAAACAAAAAATATATAAATAAAAAATGAGAGAAAAATAGAGAAGGGACAATGTTAATATCCTTTTACCACACTTGTGCTTCAAAGTAGCACCATGATCTTCAGAGTAGAGAGTCTCTCATGTTATCACTTTCATATACTAGTGGGAATTTTTCATTATGAACTTGGCTTGTATATTCCAATGATGGGCTTCCTCAAATTGCCCTAGGTCTTCATGAGCAAGCAAGTTGGATGCACACCCACTTAGTTTCTTTTTGAGCTTTCATATACTTATAGCTCTAGTGCATCCGTTGCATGGCAATCCCTAGTCACTCACATTGATATCTATTGATGGGCATCTCCATAGCCCGTTGATATGCCAAGTTGATGTGAGACTATCTTCCCCTCCTTTTTGTCTTCTCCACAACCACCATTCTATTCCACCTATAGTTCTATATCCATGGCTCACGCTCATGTATTGCGTGAAGATTGAAAAAGTTTTGAAAAAGTTAGAGTATGAAACAATTGCTTGGCTTGTCATCGGGGTTGTGCATAACATAAATACTTTGTGTGGTGATGATGGAGGATAGCGAGACTATATGATTTTGGAGGGATAACTTTCTTTGGCCATGATATTTTGAGAAGACATAATTGCTTTGTTAGTATGCCTGATACGTCTCCAACGTATCTATAATTTTTGATTGCTCCATGCTATATTATCTACTGTTTTGGACTATACTGGGATTTATTTTCCACTTTTATATTATTTTTGGGACTAACCTATTAACCGGAGGCCCAGCCCAGAATTACAGTTTTTTGCCTATTTCAGTGTTTTGGATAAACAGAATATCAAACGGAGTCCAAACAGAATAAAATCTTCGGGAACGTGATCCAGGAGACTTGGACCCTGCTCCAAGGAAGAAAAGAGGCGGTCACGAGGGTGGGGGCGCACCCCCCTAGGGCGTGCCCCCCTGCCTCGTGGGCCCCTTTTTGCTCCTCCAGCGTACTTCTTCCTCCTATATATACACACGTACCCCCAAACGATCAGAACAGGAGCCAAAAACCTAATTCCACCGCCACAACTTTCTGTATCCACGAGATCCCATCTTGGGGCCTATTCCGGAGCTCCGCCGGAAGAGGGCCTTCATCACGGAGGGCTTCTACATCATCATAGCCTCTGTGATCAAGTGTGAGTAGTTTACCTCAGACCTTCGGGTCCATAGTTAGTAGCTAGATGGCTTCTTCTCTCTCTTTGAATCTCAATACAAAGTTCTCCCCCTCTCTTGTGGAGATCTATTCGATGCAATGTTCTTTTTGCGGTGTGTTTGTTGAGACCGATGAATTGTGGGTTTATGATCAAGTCTATCTATGAATAATATTTGAATCTTATCTGAATTCTTTTATGTATGATTGGTTATGTTTGCAAGTCTCTTCGAATTATCCGTTTGGTTTGGCCAACTAGATTGGTAGTTCTTGCCATGGGAGAAGTGCTTAGCTTTGGGTTCGATCTTGCGGTGTCCTTACCAGGACAGAAGGGGCAGCAAGGCACGTATTGCATCGTTGGCATCGAGGATAACAAGATGGGGTTTATTTCATATTGCATGAATTTATATCTCTACATCATGTCATCTTGCTTAAGGTGTTTACTATGTTTTTAACTTAATACTCTAGATGCATACTGGATAGCGGTCGATGAGTGGAGTAATAGTAGTAGATGCAGAATCGTTTCGATCTACTTGTCACGCACGTGATGCCTATATGCATGATCATGCCTAGATATTCTCATAACTATGCTCAATTTTGTCAATTGCTCAACAGTAATTTGTTCACCCACCGTAGAATACTTATGCTCTTGAGAGAAGCCACTAGTGAAACCTATGGCCCCCGGGTCTATTCTCATCATATCAATCTCCATCACTTTAATCTTGCTTTTCTTTTTACTTTGCTTTTACTTTTTACTTTGCATCTTTGTACCAAAAATATTATATCTATCAGATCTCACTCTCATAAGTGACCGTGAAGGGATTGACAACCCCTAATCGCGTTGGTTGCGAGTTGCTATCGCTTTGTGCAGGTACGAGGGACTTGAGCGTGGCTTCCTACTGGATTGATACCTTGGTTCTCAAAAACTGAGGGAAATACTTACGCTACTCTGCTGCATCATCCCTTCCTCTTCGGGGAAAACCAACGCAAGCTCAATACGTAGCAACACTCCGTGTCGAGTTGAGCCTCCGCCACCCGGTTCGAGTTAAGGACGTGTAGGAAGAGCATGCACGAGAACAAGCAAATTCACGTGGTTGAAAACAAATTTGAAACCATGTATGTTTGAATACAAATCTAGGAGTACATACGAATCTAACAATATTGATTGGGCGTTGTTGAATGGTGATACTTTTTTCTATAAGTTTGATCAAAGTAGAGATACTTTGACTACACATAAAACTTATATGTAAACTACTAGAAAGGATCGGAGGGAGTATATTGTACGTTCAAGAGCGAAACAAACATTGAATACCCTTTATATATGATTTGTGCATGCTATGATCACCGGTTCAAAGAGGACTAGGGTGGGTACAATACGTTCATTTCTCTTATGAATGTACAATATACTCCCTCTGATCCCGACAGACCCCCCCCCACCCCCCGCCGGTCATTTCTATCATAGAACCAGACCAAACCTTTATCTCCTTGCACGACTGATACGTCTCCAACGTATCTATAATTTTTGATTGTTACATGGTATTATATTACCTGTTTTGGATGTTTAATGGGCTTTAATATACCTTTTTATATTATTTTTGGGACTAACCTAGTAACCTAAAGCCCAGTGCAAATTGCTGTTTTTTTGCCTATTTCAGTGTTTCGTAGAAAAGGGATATCAAATGGAATGAAACCTTTGGGAAAGTTATTTTTGGAACAAACTCAATCCAAGAGACTTGGAGTGGATGTCAAGAAAGCAACGAGGCGGCCACGAGGTAGGAGGCTGCGCCCAGGGGGTTAGGCACGCCCCCCACCCTCGGGGGCCCCTCGTGGCTCCGCTGACCTACTTCTTTTGCCTGCATATACTCATATACCCCCAAAACATCCGAGAGCACCACGAAACCCTATTTCCACCGCTGCAACCTTCTGTAACCAAGAGATCCTATCTTGGGGACTTTTTCGGCGCTCCTCCGGAGGGGGAATCGATAACGGAGGGCTTCTACATCAACACCATCGCCTGCAACCTTTGGGTCCATAGTTATAGGCTAGATGGCTTCTTCTCTCTCTTTGGATCTCAATACAAAGTTCTCCTTGATTCTCTTGGAGATCTATTCGATGTAATTATTTTTGTGGTGTGTTTGTCGAGATTCGATGAATTGTGGGTTTATGATCAAGATTATCTATGAACAATATTTGAATCTTCTTTGAATTCTTTTATCCATGATTTAATATCTTTGCTAGTCTCTTCGAATTATGAGTTTGGTTTGGCCTACTAGATTGATTTTTCTTGCAATGGGAGAAGTGCTTAGCTTTGGTTTCAATCTTGCGGTGTCCTTTCCCAGTGACATTAGGGGCAGCAAGGCACGTATTGTATTGTTGCCATCGAGGATAAAAAGATGGGGTTTATATCATATTGCATGAGTTTTTCCCTCTACATCATGTCATCTTGCCTAATGCGTTACTCTGTTCTTATGAACTTAATACTCTAGATGCATGCTGGATAGCGGTCGATGTGTGGAGTAATCGTAGTAGATGCAGAATCGTTTCGGTCTAGTTGTCACGGACGTGATGCCTATATACATGATCATGCCTAGATATTCTCATAATGATTCCCTTTTCTATCAATTGCTCGACAGTAATTTGTTCACCCACCGTAGAATAAGCTATCTTGAGAGAAGCCACTAGTGAAACCTATGGCCCCCGGGTCTATCTTCCATCATATTATTTTCCTATCAACTTGATATTTCTATCTTTTTTTATTTTGCAATCTTTATTTTCCAATCTATACCATTAAAATACCAAAAATATTTATCTTATTATCTCTATCAGACTCACTCTTGTAAGTGACCTGAAGGGATTGACAACCCCTTTATCACGTTGGTTGCGAGGTTCTTGTTTGTTTGTGTAGGTACTAGGCGACTTGCATGTTACCTCCTACTGGATTGATTCCTTGGTTCTCAAAAACTGAGGGAAATACTTATGCTACTTTGCTGCATCACCCTTTCCTCTTCAAGGGAAAACCAACGCATGCTCAAAAGGTAGCAACGACACGCAATTGATCTCTCAACATCAATCGATCTCGACAAGATGTGTCAGGGCATGAACCGAATGGGTTGTCAAAACTAAGATGGGAAGCAACACGTAGTGGAGGCAAAGTGAAACTTTAAACGAACCGTTTGTTTGTATGCATGTCGGACAAATTACAACATTGGAAATACAAGCATGGTCTAGGCCCACATACGAATGATACTCGGCGAAATGTTCAAATGAGGCATGCGGGAGCGACACACTCATCGTCGCTTTACACGGTCGGTTTCAGTGTGCTGAGGGTGGCGTTAGCGCTGTGTCACGGCCAGCAGATCAAAACCCGGCTATTCGAGGATGCACGGGGCACCGAAGTGCGCGCGCGCCGCGACGTGTCCGCGGAGTAGTGTAGCACGTCCAACTGCATCCCCAGGACCTGAGACCATGCTGGGTTGTCTTGCTTTTTCAAGGACATGTGGGGTCGCATGTGAGAAAAGGGCATCTCCAACGTTGCCACGACTGCAGCTGACAACCCTAGCACACCAAAAACCCTCGTCCCTCGTGCCGTCGCGCGGTGCGTTCCCCGTCGGCGCCAGCTGCCCGCATTCATGTCGTCCGTCCGTCTGTCGTCGTTAAGAGGCTCGGTGCCCGAGGAACGAACTCCGGCGACTTAATGATGCACCCGGACGCTCGGCTTCACTAGAATGTGCTACTTAAAGCGACAACACCCAGCAAACCTCCACACCAAAGCGCATCGTCCTGCCAGCTGGCACCACATTCGCCATGACCATGAGCGCGAATGCTCTGCGGGAGAGCTTGTCTTCAAGTATGAAGCTCGAGGTCGCCGCCCTCACAAAAGTCGCCGCTCGCGACGCAATAGCGGCGTAGTCGGACGCGGACGCGACCGCACAAGCGGTGGCCATGCTGGCGGCCGACGACAGGAGCACCGTTAGCCACGCGTCCTACTTGCCGCCATCCAATGCCTGGCACCACCGATGTTGGGACTCTCCGAGGATGAGTAGAGCATGGGAGGCGGTAGGGCATGGTGTGCCAACTGGCTAGTCCGTCTCCCGTGTTCTACTCTTCCTCACCGGAGACCGCACCTTCACTTCACGGGTCTTGAACCCTTCCCCCGCACATGGAGATCGCAGATGGAGGACGTCGGTCGCCGCCGTAGAATAGGTTTAGGGTCGGGTTTCTCATATTTTTCTGTCCTTTAAAAGTTCAAAATGTAATGAAAATCCGCCGTGTTTGCATTAATCTCGGTCGATGTATATGAACTTTCACAATAATATAGTATATTGTAGGAGTACTAGCAAGAGGCCCGTGTGTTGCATGGAACATCAAGATCTTGTGGGAGAAAAGGATGAACGAAGGACGGCCTTATCTGCAAATGTGTTGAGGAGTGCGGGTAAATTGTCATAGTTTCCTTCATATCTGTTAAATATAGATCGGACGACCTATGTTGCAGGATGGCAGGCACACCATCATCACCAACTTTGCTTTTTATTGAATCGAGACAAAGCTAACATGCGAAGTAAAATAAACATGTAGTCTACATACACAATTTATCTTAGTTACTCCAATAGTACGTCCACTACACATTCACGCATTTCACATCTTTCTACATCTACGGGAACCTACAAAAGGGTTAACGTAAATTGTCTCTCTCTCCTCCTTGATTTTCATGGTGGTGGGCCCCTCCCTCCCCCCAATCTACAATCAACAGCTCACACGTTTCACATTATGTTAATTACGTAACTGGGATTGCATAGGTGTAGCATTACTCGGCCTAAAAACCCCAACTAAGCCAACCTTCGAGTATATCGCGCGGGAAAAGACCGGACAAACTGTTTTAGTCGGGATTACCGGATTACTACTAGTAGTATCGATGGATCGCGCGAAGCACCAAGGTTTTTTCTTTAGGGGGCGAAGCACCTAGTTTAAAAGGAAAAAAAGGTGGTACACTCATAGCACCCCTGTCGCGATCGCATTGCACCCGACACACTTTCGGTCCTGCACACGGCTCACGCAAACGGAACGCGCTTCGGCTTGCCTCTTCACTGACACGTGGGACTGCCCTTGAAGAAACCGACCATGTTCCAAACTCCCCCCGCCCAGCGCGCGAAAATCCCCCCCCCCCCACAAAAAAAATTACCCTGAAATCCCAAATTCAACCGCCTTTCAGCCATTATGCCAGGAAACCATCCAAGTAATGGTAGCGGGAAAAGGAAGCGTGGGAGGGCAGAAGAGAGATTATTGTTTACCCGTAGGTCCACTTTGTGGGACTTGGAGTCTTGGAAAGATTTGGATCTACAGCATAATCTTGATGTGATGCACATCGAGAAAAAATATATGTGAAAGCATTATCGGCACACTTCTTAATATTGAAGGCAATACGAAAGATACCTTAAAATCTAGGATTGATTTGACACATCTGGGTATCAGAAAGGATTTGCATCTACAAGATGAAGATAAACCACGGGATATGGCACCAGCTTTGTACGTCTTGGACAGGGTAAAAAGAAAAGAATTCTGCGAGGTCCTGTCACGTATGCGATTCCCACATGGATTTGCTTCCAAACCTGAAAGGAGAGTCAGTGCAGATGGAAACAAGGTACAAGGGTTGATAACTCATGACTACCACATGCTACTTCAAAGGGTTTTACCTGTTATCTTTACAGGATTGGGCCATCCTGACTTATACAGAGCAGTTGCAGAGTTGGGACAATTCTTCACGGAACTCTGCAGTAGAAATATCAAGATAGATGCTTTGGAGCATCTTAGAGACAAGATACGAACTATCATATGCGACCTTGAGAGGATATATCCTCCAGCCTTCTTTGATGTGATGGTGCATTTGGCTATTCATCTACCTGATGAGGCACTACTTAGATGTCCAGTACAGTATGGCTGGATGTACCCTATTGAAAGGCGGCTAGGCACTTTCAAGGGCTATGTTAGGAATAGAGCTAGACCCGAAGGTTCCATTGCAGAGGCCTACATTGCTACAGAAGCGTTGACATTCTGCTCAAAATACATTGAAACAACTGATCATCTTAGCAAAGAGGTGGGTGAAGACAATCCCGGGCTCAATGTTTTCGATTATTCTGTTCGAGTTACAGGGAAGAGTCGACAAGAGGACAAACCTAAAGATTTGGATAAAATAGTTTGGTATGTGTTGAATAACTGTCCTGAGATACCACCTTATATCAAGTAAGTGCTAAGTACTGTAGCTTATACATCATAATCTACTAAACTTGCAGCACATTCTTATATATTTAGATGTTTGACGCGATCACTATGTTGTGCAGAATGTACAAAAATGAGTTACGGCCGCAAAATCCAAGAAACACGGACAAACTGGTTATGGCAGGATTTATGAAATGGTTCAATAGCCATGTAAGGTTTTGAATTGCATTGTCAGTTTTTTTAATATATTGAGTACATAAGATGATCAACTTGTCTATTTTCTAAACATAGGTTTAGAATATGCGGGAGGATGGGCAGGCAGTTGATGATGCCCTTTACGCACTAGCAACGGGTCCCGATACTCGGGTAAGACATTATGAATCTTGCGTTCTTGGAGATGTGCGCTACAACACGCTTGCACGCGACGAAGGCAGGAAGACACAAAACAGTGCCATCATGAGCATGGATACGGACGGCAGAGTGACAACTGAAATGTATGCTAACATGACAGACATTGTTCAGTTGTAGTATATCTCCAGTTTCGAGGATCATTGGTGTGTTGTTTTGTTGTGTTGTCGTAGGTATAACCTGTTTTCCAGGATCACAAAACCTATAGTTGATGATTATTTCAAATCCATCAATGTCAAGTTGGCGTACCAGACCAATGAGCCTTTTATTTTGGAAAATCAAGCAACACAGATATTTTTCTTGGAAGACACATTTGCACATAGCGATGACTCGAGAGTATTGCAAAGGTTTGAGCAGAGGAATTCATTTAATGAAGTTGCACAACAAGATGATGCTTACGCCGCTCCTGATGTACAAGATTCCACAGATGTTCCTAATATAATTGAGAACCATCACGTCAATGATGCTAGCGAAAACATTGTTTGTCGTGTTGTGGACATACAAGAGTTGATGAAAAAGAAGCCAATGTTCGAGGACATTGAGGATGAATAAGAAGAAGACACTATGGGGAATTACGATTCAGACTAATACACATGGCAAAGATGTTGACACTGCTGCTGTCGATGATGATTAGATTGCTTTTGTGGGATTTGCCTGTCAGAAGACGTTTTTTTATCTAGTATGTGAAATTGTGTTTGCTATGACAACTAAAACCTGATGAACGTGCTGTTTAGTATTTTGTTGTGAGAACATCACTTGTTATGTATGTTGATTTGTGTTTGGTGATTGTATGACGAGTAAACCACGATGACATAGTTGTTTAGTTGTACTCATATTTGGCTGTGAAACTTGAATTTGATGACATAGTTTATTGTAGAAATGCAATTTGCTCCACGTCTTCGAATGGGAACAAAGCTGACCTGACAGGGCCTCTGCTAATTTATTTATTTATTACAAAAAGGGCCTCTGCTATTTATTTATTTATGAGAAAAAGGCGATACCCCCTAATCTCCGTTAATAGAAATTATTAGATGTTCACAACACTACGCCCCGCGTGCTACACATGTTTCATTCATTACTAGTTTCAGCAAAGTGCTCATGTCATAGCCACTAAATAAATCATCCTACAGAGCACATCGATTTTGCTCATTATCTTCACAAGCTCTTTCATCTCCTCATTGTTGTCAAGGCCGTTCAGCAGCTGTTGCTTGGCCATGATCAGAGGAACTGCATCTTTAACATTCTGCTCTACATCTTCCTCTTCTGCCATTCCTTTAGTTACTTGTCCAACACCCCAACCTGTTGGTATTGGGATTCCTCGGCTAACCAAATAATCAGCATAGTTGTATTCCCCCACATCAGCAACTTCCTAGAAATACAAATCACACGAATCTTCCCTTTTCTACGTGAATCAAATTGGAAGATCATCAACCAAACTATTAAAAAAATCAACAACTAAAAGCAGCAAAACAACAATTAAACATATTATTACCCCATGATTCGGGCATTTGTAGAAGACTCGGCCAGGGTTGAGGATTGTGGTTGAGATGTGATGGATAACTCTGCATTATTTGTAGCAGTTGCACCACACCAACGGCAGCAGGTTGCGATGAGCAACCGGCTGTAGTGCATGTGTCAGGGGGGGTGTGATGAAACCCACAGGCGATGATACGTGATACGTCTCTAACGTATCTATAAGTTTTGATTGTTCCATGCTATTATATATTCTGTTTTGGATGTTTAATGAGCATATTTATACACTTTTATATTATCGTTGGGACAAACCTATTAACCGGAGGCCCGGCCCAAATTGTTGTTTTTTGCCTATTTCAGTGTTTCGCAGAAAAAGAATATCAAACGGAGTCCAAACGGAATGAAACCTTCAGGAGCGTGATTTTTGGAACAAACGTGATCCAGAGGACTTGGAGTAGACATCAAGCAACCAACGAGGAGGCCATGAGGCAGGGGGCGCGACCTCCACCCTCATGGGCCCCTCATGGCTCCACCGACCTACTTCTTTTTCCTATATATACCTATGTACCCAGAAAACATTAGAGGGCACCATGAAAACCTAATTCCACCGCCACAACCTTCTGTACCCAGTGAGATACCATCTTGGGGCCTTTTCCGGCGCTCCGTCGGAGGGGGCATTGATCACGGAGGGCCTCTACTTCAACACCATAGCCTCTCCGATGATGTGTGAGTAGTTTACCTCTGACCTTCGAGTCCATAGTTATTAGCTAGATGGCTTCTTCTCTCTCTCTTTGGATCTCAATACAAAGTTCTCCTCGATTCTCTTGGAGATCTATTCGATGTAATCTTCTTTTGCGGTGTGTTTGTCGAGATACGATGAATTGTGGGTTTATGATCAAGATTATCTATGAACAATATTTGAATCTTCTCTGAATTCTTTTATGTATGATTGCAAGTCTCTTCGAATTATCTGTTTGGTTTGGCCTACTAGATTGATCTTTCTTGCAATGGGAGAAGTGCTTAGCTTTGGGTTAAATCTTGCGGTGCTCGATCGCAGTGATAGAAGGGGAAACGACACGTATTGTATTGTTGGCTTCAAGGATAAAAAGATGGGGTTTATATAATATTGCATGAGTTTATCTCTCTACATCATGTCATCTTGCTTAAATCGTTACTCCATTCTTATGAACTTAATACTCTAGATGCATGCTGGATAGTGGTCGATGTGTGGAGTAATAGTAGTAGATGCAGGCAGCAATCGGTCTACTTGTCACGGACGTGATGCCTATATACATGATCATACCTAGATATTCTCATAACTATGCTCATTTCTATCAATTGCTCGACAATAATTTGTTCACCCACCATAATACTTATGCTATATTGAGAGAAGCCACTAATGAAACCTATGTCCCCTGGGTCTATTTTCCATCATACAAGTTTCCAATATATTTTATTTTGCAATCTTTACTTTCAGTTTATATCATAAAAATACCAAAAATATTTATCTTATTATTATTATCTCTATCAGATCTCACTCGTCCAAGTGGCCGTGAAGGGATTGACAACCCCTTTATCGCGTTGGTTGCGAGGTTGTTGTTTGTTTGTGTAGGTACGAGGTGACTCACGCATGGTCTCCTACTAGATTGATACCTTGGTTCTCAAAAACTAAGGGAAATACTTACGCTGCTTTGCTGCATCACCCTTTCATCTTCAAGGGAAAACCAATGCATGCTCAAGAGGTAGCTAGAAGGATTTTTGGCGCCGTTGTCGGGGAGTCTACACACAAGTCAAGACATACCAAGTACCCATCACAAACTCTTATCCCTCGCATTACATTATTTTCCATTTGCCTCTCGTTTTCCTCTCCCCCACTTCGCCTTTGCTATTTTATTCACCCTTCTCCTGTTCGTCTTTTCGTTTGCTTTGATATCTTGGCTCGTTTGCTTGTTTAGTTGGAATAGTTTATTTATTGCTAAATAGAGAACCTAAGATCTATGGATCGTCATCCGCTTGCTAATATTTTTAAGAAATCCAATTATGATGAACCAATTGCTAGTGAGTTTTGTGCACTAGATTATCTTTATGAAGTTTTGCTTGAAATTCATGAATCTGAAAATTGTGATGAAGTACTTTATGGATTGATTCACGATGGATCTTTGAATAAAAAGCATGATTGCAATGATGATAGTATAAATTCTATTAATGTCCATTGTGCTTATAATATGCAAAACCCTAAGCTTGGGGATGCTAGTTTTGCTATGTCTACTACTTGTAGCAATGATCATGATTGGGATGATACTTCTTTTGATCTTCAAAATTTATTTTAGCCCCATGATGAATATGAGATTGATAATAATGTTTGCAATAATATTGAAAGTGGGTTTGGAAGAGTGTCAACTTTAGATCCCACATATTTGGAGAATGTTCAATATTATCAAGTTTTTGATAAAATTGGGTTTGGAGAGGTCATGACTTTTGTTAATGTTAATCCCACTATTTTGGAAGAGTGTCAACTTTGCATACATGTGGATCGTGTTAAGAATATGTTTTGTGATAGCTATATTGTTGAATTTGATTATGATCCTACATGTAATTATTATTAGAGTGGAAAATATGGTGGTAGAAATTTTCATGTTACTAAATTACCTCTCGTTATGTTGAGATTTCTATTGTTTCTTTCTGCTTCCTAGCATATGCTAGTTTTTTCTTGCCTTGATAATTTGTTTGCCTATAAGATGCCTATTCATAGGAAGTATGTTAGACTTAGATGTGTTTGTTACGTGTTTTATGATGCTCTCTTTGTGCTTCAATTCTTGTCTTTCATGTGAGCATCGTTGAAATCTTATGCCTAGCTATAAGGCTTTAAAGAAAAGCGCTTGTTGGGAGACAACCCAATATTTTTCCTTGCTGTTATTCAATAAATAATTTATCTAGACTCTGTTTTGGTTGTGTTTTTTGTGTTTAATTTGTGTTTGTGCCAAGTAGAACCATTGGGAAGACTTGGGGAAAGTCTCTTTGATCTTGCTATAAAAAACAGAAACTTTAGCGCTCGCGAGAATTGCTGACATTTTTTATTGGAGAGTGCCATTTAGTTAATTACTTTTGCAAATGATTTATAGAAAACTTCCTCACGTCCAGCAATTTATTTTAGAATTTTTGGAGTTCCAGAAGTTTGCGTTTGATACAGGTTACTACAGATTGTTCTTTTTTTTCATAGATTCTGTTTTTCGTGTGTTGTTTGCTTGTTTTGATGTATCTATGGCTAGTAATGGAGTTTATAAACCATAGAAAAGTTGTAATACAGTAGGTTTAACACCAATATAAATAAAAAATGAGTTCATTACAGTACCTTGAAGTGGTGTTTTGTTTTCTTTCACTAACGGAGCTCACGAGATTTTCTGTTAAGTTTTGTGTTGTGAAGTTTTCAAGTTTTGGGTAAAGATTTGATGGATTATGGAACAAGGAGTGGCCAGAGCCTAAGCTTGGGGATTCCCAAGGCATCCCAAGGTAAAATCCAAGGACACCAAAAAGCCTAAGCTTGGGGATGCCCCGGAAGGCATCCCCTCTTTTGTCTTCGTTCATTGGTAACTTTACTTGGAGCTATATTTTTATTCACCACATGATATGTGTTTTGCTTGGAGCGTCTTGTATGATTTGAGTCTTTGCTTTTTAGTTTTCCACAATCATCTTTGCTGTACACACCTTTTGAGAGAGACACACCTTTCTTCGCTTGTTTGCTTGTGTGTTCGATTGCTTGCTTGTCACGATGGCTCAAGATAATACTAAATTGTGTGACTTTGCCAATACCAACAATAATGATTTTATTAGCACTCCGATTGCTCCTCTTACCGATGCTGAATCTTGTGAAATTAATACTGCATTGCTGAGTCCAAACAACTTTGGATGCCGCTACCCATCTAGTTTTCTGGCCTTCCTAGTGAAGATGCCGCTACCCATCTAAACAACTTTGTTTATTTGTGTGATATGAAAAAGAAGAAAGATGTGGATAATGATATTGTTAAACTTAAGCTATTTCCGTTTTCGCTTAGAGATCGTGCTAAAGCTTGGTTTTTGTCCTTTCCTAAAAATAGTATTGATTCATGGAGTAAGTGCAAAGATGCTTTTGTCTCTAAGTATTTTCCTCCCGCTAAGATCATCTCTCTTATAAACAATATTATGAATTTTAAGCAACTTAATCATGAATATGTTGCACAATCTCGGGAGAGGACGAAATTAATGATACGTAATTGCCGTACATATGTTTTGAATTTATGGATGATTATACAAATTTTTTATGCCGGATTGAATTTTGCTTCTAGAAATCTTTTAGGTTCGGCCGCGGGAGGCACTTTTATGAAAATCACTTCATGAGAACCTACCAAACTCCTAGATAATATTATGGTTAATTATTCTCAATGGCACACGGAAAGATCTACTAGTAAAAAAGTGCATGCAATTGAAGAGATTAATGTTTTGAGTGGATTTTTTTTGCTAATAAGAGTGATCCTATTGATCCTAATGATATGCCTTTGTACACTTTGATTGAGAATAATAATGAATCTATGGACGTGAATTTTGTTGGTAGGAACAATTCTGGTAACAACGCGTATATAGGTAATTTTAATATTAGGCCATTTCCTAGTAATTCCTCTAATAATTATGGTAATTCCTACAACAATTCTTATGGAAATTATAATAAGATGCCCTCTCATTTGGAATCTAGTATTAAATAATTTATTAGTTCGCAAAAGAGTTTCAATGCTTTGATTGAAGAAAAATTGCTTAAGATTGATGAGTTGGCTAGGAACGTGGATAGAATTTCTCTTGATGTTGATTCTTTGAAACTTAGATCTATTCCAGGTAAGCATGATATCAATGAGTCTCTCAAAGCCATGAGAATTTCCATTGATGAGTGCAAAGAAAGAACCGCTAGGATGCGTGCTAAGGAAGATTGCTTTGTGAAGGCGTGTTCTTCTAGTTTTTATGAGAATAAAAATGAAGATCTAAAAGTAATTGATGTGTCCCCTATTAAATCCTTGTTTTGAAATATGAATCTTGATAATGATGGGACTTGAGATGAGTCAACTTTAGTTAGAAGGCGTCCCAAAAATTCGGAGTTTTTAGATCTGGATACAAAAATTGGTAAAAGTGCGATTTAAGAGGTTAAAACTTTAGATATCAATGAACCCACTATCTTGGATTTCAAGGAATTTAATTATGATAATTGCTCTTTTATAGATTGTATTTCCTTGTTGCAATCCGTGCTAAATTCTCCTCATGCTTATAGTCAAAATAAAGCTTTTACTAAACATATCGTTGATGCTTTGATGCAATCTTATGAAGAAAAACTTGAGTTGGAAGTTTCTATCCCTAGAAAACTTTATGATGAGTGGGAACCTACAATTAAAATTAAAATTAAAGATCATGAATGCTATGCTTTGTGTGATTTGGGTGCTAGTGTTTCCACGATCCCAAAAACTCTGTGCGATTTGCCAGGCTTCTGTGAATTTGATGATTGCTCTTTAAACTTGCACCTTGCGGATTCCACTATTAAGAAACCTATGGGAAAAATTAATGATGTTATTATTGTTGCAAATAGGAATTATGTGCCCGTAGATTTCATTGTTCTTGATATAGATTGCAATCCTTCATGTCCTATTATTCTTGGTAGGCCTTTCCTTAGAACGATTGGTACAATTATTGATTTGAAGGAAGGGAATATTAGATTCCAAATTCCATTAAAGAAGGGCATGGAACACTTTCCTAGAACGAAAATTAAATTACCATATGAATCTATTATGAGAGCCACTAATGGATTGCCTACCAAAGATGGCAATACCTAGATCTATCTTCGCTTTTATGCCTAGCTAGGGGCGTTAAATGATAGCTCTTTTTTGGAGGCAACCCAATTTTATTTTTATTTTCTTGCTTTCTATTCCTGTTTAGTAATAAATAATTTATATAGCCTCTGTTTTGTTTGTGTTTTTTTGTTTAATTAGTGTTTGTGCCAAGTAGAACCGTTGGGAAGACTTGGGGAGTGATATTTAGTTAATTAATTTTGAAGATGATTAATAGATAAATTCTTCACATCCAGAAATTTATTTTAGAATTTTTGGGGTTCCAGAAGTTTGCGTTAGTTACAGATTACTACAGACTATTCTGTTTTTGACAGATTCTATTTTTCGTGTGTTGTTTGCTTATTTTGATGAATCTATGGCTAGTAATGGAGTTTATAAACCATAGAGAAGTTGGAATATAGTAGGTTTAACACCAATATAAATAAAGAATGAGTTCATTACAGTACCTTTTAGTGGTGTTTTGTTTTCTTTCGCTAACGGAGCTCACGAGATTTTTTGTTAAGTTTTGTGTTGTGAAGTTTTCAAGTTTTGGGTAAGGATTTGATGGATTATGGAACAAGGAGTGGCTAGAGCCTAACCTTGGGGATGCCCAAGGCACCCAAAGGTAAAATCCAATGACACCAAAAAGCCTAAGCTTGGTGATGCACCGGAAGGCATCCCCTCTTTTGTCTTCGCTCATCGGTAACTTTACTTGGAGCTATATTTTTATAAACCACATGATATGTGTTTTGCTTGGAGCGTTTGGTATGATTTGAGTCTTTACTTTTTAGTTTACCATAGTCATCCTTGTTGTGCACACCTTTTGAGATAGACACGTAGCATGCACATATGGTAAACATTGTGTAACAAATTTGAAACATGAGGTGTTATTTTATTGTCTTCCTTATGAGTGGCAGTCGGGGACGAGCGATGGTCTTTTGCTACCAATCTATCCCCTAGGAGCATGCGCACAATACTTGGTTTTTGATGACTTTTAGATTTTTGTAATAAGTATGTGAGTTCTTTATGACTAATGTTGAGTCTATGGATTATACGCTCTCTCACCCTTCCATCATTGCTAACCTCTTCGGTACCATGCATTGCCCTTTCTCACCTTGAGAGTTGGTGCAAACTTCGCCAGTGCATCCAGACCCCGTGATACGATACGCTCTATCACACATAAACCTCCTCATATCCTCCTCAAAATAGCCACCCTACCTACCTATTATGGCATTTCATAGCCATTCTGAGATATATTGCCATGCAACTTTCCACCTGTCCGTTTATTATGACACACATCATCATTGTCATATTGCCTTGCATGATCATGTAGCTGACATCGTATTTGTGGCAAACCCACCGTTCATAATTCTTTCATACATGCCACTCATGAGTCATTGCACATCCCGGTACACCGCCGGAGGCATTCATATAGAGTCATATCTTGTTCTAGTATCGAGCTGTAATCATTGAGTTATAAATAAATAGAAGTGTGATGATCATCATTAATAGAGCATTGTCCCCAAAAAAGATAAAGGCCAAATAAATTAAGAAGGCCCAAAAAAGGGGCAATGCAACTATCCTTTTTTCCACACTTGTGCTTCAAAGTAGGCCCATGATCTTTATGATAGAGAGTCTCTTGTTTTGTCATTTTCATATACTAGTGGGAATTTTTCATTATAGAACTTGGCTTGTATATTCCAACAATGGGCCTCCTCAAGTGCCCTAGGTCTTCGTGAGCAAGCAAGTTGGATGCACACCCACTTCGTTTCTTTTGTTGTGCTTTCATACATTTATAGCTCTAGTGCATCTGTTGCATGGCAATCCCTACTCTTTGCATTGACATCAATTGATGGGCATCTCCCTAGCCCATTGATTAGCCACGTCAATGTGAGACTTTCTCCTTAATGTCTCCTCCACATAACCCCCTTCATTATATTCTATTCGACCCATAGTGCTATATCCATGGCTCATGCTCATGTATTGCGTGAAAGTTGAAAAAAGTTTGAGATCACTAAAGTATGAAACAATTCCTTGGCTTGTCATCGGGGTTGTGCGTGATGAGAGAATTATTGTGTGACGAAAATGGAGCATGACCAAACTATATGATTTTGTAGGTATAACTTTCTTTGGCCATGTTATTTTGAGAAGACATGATTGCTTTGTTAGTATGCTTGAAGTATTATTATTTTTATGTCAATATTAAACTTTTATCTTGAATATTTCATATCTGAACATTCATGCCACAATAAATAACATTACATTGAGAAATATGTTAGGAAGCATTCCACATCAAAAAATTTGTTCTTATCATTACCTACTCAAGGACGAGCAGGAATTAAGCTTGGGGATGCTTGATATGTCTCCAATGTATCTATAATTTTTGATTGCTCCATGCTATTATATATTCTGTTTTGGATGTTAAATGGGCTTATTTGTACACTTTTATATTATTTTCGGGGCTAACCTATTAACCGGAGGCCCAGCCCAAATTGTTGTTTTTTTACCTATTTCAGTGTTTCACAGAAAAAGAATATCAAACGGAGTCCAAACGGAATGAAACCTTCGGGAGCGTGATTTTTGGAACAAACGTAATCCAGAGGACTTGGAGTAGATGTCAAGAAACAAACAAGGAGACCACGAGGCAGGGGGCGCGCCTACCCCCTGGGCGTGCCCTCCACCCTCGTGGCTCCACCGACCTACTTCTTCCTCCTATATATACCTACTGTTGGGGAACGTTGCAGACAAAAAAAAATCCTACGGCTTCACCAAGATCCATCTATGAGTTCATCTAGCAACGAGTGATCGGATTGCATCTACATACCTTTGTAGATCACGCGCGGAAGCGTTCAAAGAACGGGGATGAGGAAGTCGTACTCGACGTGATCCAAATCACCGGAGATGCTAGCGCCGAACGGACGGCACCTCTGCGTTCAACACACGTACGGTCAGCGTGACGTCTCCTCCTTCTTGATCCAGCAAGGGGGAAGGAGAGGTTGATGAAGATCCAGCAGCACGACGGCGTGGTGGTGGATGCAGGGGTCACCGCAGTAGGGCTTCGCCGTTCTACTACGAGAGGGAGAGGTGTAGCAAGGGAGAGGGAGGCGCCAAGACTCAAGGGTGCGGCTGCCCCTCCCCCCCCCTTTATATAGGCCCCCTAGGGGTGCGCCGGCCCTAGGAGATGGGATCTCCTAGGGGGCGGCGGCCAAGGGGTGGAGTGCCCCCCAAGCCAGGTGGGCGCCCCACCACCCTAGGGTTCCCAACCCTAGGCGCATGGGGTGGGCCAAGGGGGGCGCACCAGCCCACTATGGGCTGGTTCCCCTCCCCACTTAGCCCATGGGGCCCTCCGGGATGGGTGGCCCCACCCGGTGGACCCCCGGGACCCTTCCGGTGGTCCCGATACAATACCGGTGACCCCCGAAACTCTCTCGATGGCCGAAACTACACTTCCTATATATAATTCTTCACCTCCGGACCATTCCGGAACTCCTCGTGACGTCCAAGATCTCATCCGGGACTCCGAACAACTTTCGGGTTACTGCATATTCATATCTCTACAACCCTAGCATCACCGAACCTTAAGTGTGTAGACCCTATGGGTTCGGGAGACATGTAGACATGACCGAGATGGCTCTCCGGTCAATAACCAACAGCGGGATCTGGATACCCATGTTGGCTCCCACATGCTCCTCGATGATCTCATCGGATGAACCACGATGTCGAGGATTCAAGCAACCCCGTATACAATTCCCTTTGTCAATCGGTACGTTACTTGCCCAAGATTTGATCGTCGGTATCCCAATACCTCGTTCAATCTCGTTGCCGGAAAGTCACTTTACTCGTACCATAATGCATGATCCCGTGACCAGACACTTGGTCACTTTGAGCTCATTGTGATGATGCATTACCAAGTGGGCCCAGAGATACCTCTCTGTCATACGGAGTGACAAATCCCAGTCTTGATCCGTGTCAACCCAACAGACACTTTCGGAGATACCCGTAGTATACCCTTATAGTCACCCAGTTACGTTGTGACGTTGGTACACCCAAAGCACTCCTACGATATCCGGGAGTTACACGATCTCATGGTCTAAGGAAAAGATACTTGACATTGGAAAAACTCTAGCAAACGAACTATACGATCTTGTGCTATGTTTAGGATTGGGTCTTGTCCATCACATCATTCTCCTAATGATGTGATCTCGTTATCAATGACATCCAATGTCCATAGTCAGGAAACCATGACTATCTGTTGATCAACGAGCTAGTCAACTAGAGGCTTACTAGGGACATGTTGGTGTCTATGTATTCACACATGCATTACGATTTCCGGATAACACAATTATAGCATGAATAAAAGACAATTATCATGAACAAGGAAATATAATAATAATCCTTTTATTATTGCCTCTAGGGCATATTTCCAACACCTACGTACCCTCAAAACATCGAGGAGCACCACGAAAACCTAAATCCACCGCCGCAACCTTCTATACCCAAGAGATCCCATCTTGGGGCCTTTTCTGGAGCTTCGCCGGAGGGGGCATTGATCACAGAGGGCCTCTACATCAACTCCATGGCCCCTCCGATAATGTGTGATTAGTTTACCTCAGACCTCCAGGTCCATAGTTATTAGCTAGATGGCTTCTTCTCTATCTTTGGATCTGAATACAAAGTTCTGCTCGATTCTCTTGGAGATCTATTCGATCTAATCTTCTTTTGCGGTGTGTTTGTCAAGATCCGATGAATTGTGGGTTTATGATCAAGATTATCTATGAATAATATTTGAATCTTCCCTGAATTCTTTTATGTATGATTGGTTATCTTTTTACGTCTCTTTGAATTTTCAGTTTGATTTGGCCTACTAGATTGATCTTTCTTGTAATGGGACAAGTGTTTAGCTTTGGGTTCAATCTTGCGGTGCTCGATCCCAGTGACAGAAAGGGAAATGACACGTATTGTATTGTTTCCATCGAGGATAAAAAGATGGGGTTTATATCATATTGCATGAGTTTATCCCTCTACATCATGTCATCTTGCTTAAGGTGTTATTCTGTTCTTGTGAACTGAATACTCTAGATGCATGCTGGATAGTGGTCGATGTGTGGAGTAATAGTAGTAGATGCAGGCATGAGTCGGTCTACTTGTCACGGAAGTGATGCCTATATACATGATCATACCTAGATATCCTCATAACTATGCTCAATTCTATCAATTGCTCGACAGTAATTTGTTCACCCACCATAATACTTATGTTATCTTGAGAGAAGCCACTAGTGAAACCTATGGCCCCGGGTCTATTCTCCATCATACAAGTTTCTAATCTATTTTATTTTGCAATCTTTACTTTCAATCTATATCATCAAAATACCAAAAATATTTATCTTATTATTATTATCTCTATCAGATCTCACTCTTGCAAGTGGCTGTGAAGGGATTGACAACCCGTTTATCGCGTTGGTTCCGAGGTTCTTATTTGTTTGTGTGGGTACGAGGTGACTCACGCGTGGTCTCCTAATGGATTGATACCTTCATTCTCAAAAACTAAGGGAAATACTTACGCTTCTTTGCTGCATCACCCTTTCCTCTTCAAGGGAAAACCAACGCATGCTCAAGAGGTAGCAATACTCTATGTGCTTCACTTATATCTTTTGAGCTATATAGTTTTTGATCTAGTGCTTCACTTATATATTTTAGAGCACGGTGGTGGTTTTATTTTATAGAAATAATTGATCTCTCATGCTTCACTTATATTATTTTGAGGGTCCTTTAGAACAACATGGTAATTTGCTTTTAGGCATAAAAAAACTTTCATATAAGTGCATTGAATACTATGAGAAGTTTCATACTTGATAATTGTTTTGAGATATGGAGATGGTGGTATTAGAGTCATGCTAGTTGAATAGTTGTGAGTTTGAGAAATACTTGTGTTGAAGTTTGTGATTCCCGTAGCATGCACGTATGGTGAACCGTTAGGTGATGAAGTCGGAGCATGATTTATTTATTTATTGTCTTCCTTATGAGTGGCGGTTGGGGACAAGCGATGGTCTTTTCCTACCAATCTATCACCCTAGGAGCATGCGCGTAGTACTTTGTTTCGATAACTAATAGATTTCTGCAATAAGTATGTGAGTTCGTTATGACTATTGTTGAGTCCATGGGTTATACGCACTCTCACCCTTCCACATTTGCTAGCCTCTCTATTACCGCGCACTTTTCACCAGTATCATACACCCACCATATACCTTCCTCAAAACAGCCACCATACCTAACTATTATGACATTTCCATAGCCATTCCGAGATATATTGCCATGCAACCTTCCACCATTCCGTTTGTTATGACACTCTTCATCATTGTCATATTGCCATGCTTGATCATGTAGTTGACATCGTACTTGTGGCAAAGCCACCGTTCATAATTTTTTCATACATGTCACTCTTGATTCATTACATAGAGTCATATTTTGTTCTAAGTATTGAGTTGTAATTCTTGAGTTGTAAGTAAAAAGAAGTGTGATGATCATCATTATTAGAGCATTGTCCCAGTGAGGAAAGGATTTTGGAGATTATGATTCCCCCACAAGTTGGGATGAGACTCCGGACGAAAAAAAGAGGCCAAAAAAAGAGAAAGAAGTCCCAAATAAAAAAAGAGAGAAGGGACAATGTTACTATCCTTTTTCCACACTTGTGCTTCAAAGTAGCACCACGATCTTCATGACAGAGAGTCTCCTATGTTGTCACTTCCAGAAACTTGTGGGAATTTTACATTATAGAACTTGTCTTGTATATTCCAATGACGGGCTTCCTCAAATTTCCCTAGGTCTTCATGAGAAAGCAAGTTGGATGCACACCCACTAAGTTTCTTTTGTTGATCTTTCATACACTTATAGCTCTAGTGCATCCGTTGCATGGCAATCCCTACTCACTCACATTGATATCTATTGATGGGCATCTCCATAGCCCGTTGATACGCCTAGTTGATGTGAGAGTATATTCTCCTTTTTGTCTTCTCCACAACCACCATTCTATTCCACCTATAGTGCTATGTCCTTGGCTCACGCTCATGTATTGCATGAAAGTTGAAAAAGTTTGAGAACATCAAAAGTATGAAACAATTGCTTGGCTTGTCATCGGGGTTGTGCATGATTTAATATTTTGTGTGATGAAGATAGAGCATAGCCGGACTATATGATTTTGTAGGGATAACTTTCTTTGGCCATGTTAAATTGAGGAGACATGATTGCTTAGTTAGTATGCTTGAAGTATTATCATTTTTATGTCAATATTAAACTTTTATCTTGAATCTTTCGGATCTGAACATTCATGCCACAATAAAGAAAATTACATTGAGAAATATGTTAGGAATCATTCCACATAAAAAATTCTATGTTTATCATTTACCTACTCGAGGACGAGTAGGAATTAAGCTTGGGGATGCTGATACGTCTCCAATGTATCTATAATTTCTGATTGTTCCATGCTATTATATATTCTGTTTTGGATGTTTAATGGGCTTATTTATACAGTTTTATATTATTTTTGGGACTAACATTAACCGGAGGCCCGTCAAAAATTGTTGTTTTTGCATATTTCGGTGTTTCGCATGAAAAGAATATCAAACCGAGTCCAAACAGAATGAAACCCTCGGGAGCGTCATTTTTGGAACAAACGTGATCTAGTGGACTTGGAGTGGACGTCAAGCAATCAACAAGGAGGCCACGAGGTAGGGCGGCGCGCCAACCCCCCTGGGCGCCCGCTCCACCCTCGTGGGCCCCTCGTGGCTCCACCGACCTACTTCTTCCTCCTATATATACCTACGTACCCTAAAAACATTAGAGGGCACCATGAAAACCGAATTCCACCACCGCAACCTTCTATACCCGTGAGATCCTATCTTGGGGCCTTTTCCGGCGCTCCGTCGGAGGGGGCATTGATCACGGAGGGCTTCTACATCAACACTATAGCCTCTCCGATGATGTGTGAGTAGTTTACCTCAGACCTTCGGGTCCATAGTTATTAGCTAGATGGCTTCTTCTCTCTCTTTGGATCTCAATACAAAGTTCTCCTCGATTCTCTTGGAGATCTATTCAATGTAATCTTCTTTTGCGGTGTGTTTGTCGAGATCCGATGAATTGTGGGTTTATGACCAAGATTATCTATGAACAATATTTGAATCTTCTCTGAATTCTTTTATGTATAATTGGTTATCTTTGCAAGTCTCTTTGAATTATTAGTTTGGTTTGGCCTACTAGATGGATCTTTCTTGCAATGGGAGAAGTGCTTAGCTTTGGGTACAATCTTGCGGTGCTCGATCCCAGTGACAGAAGGGAAACGACACGTATTGTATTGTTGCCATCGAGGATAAAAAGATGGGGTTTATATCATATTGCATGAATTTATCCCTCTAAATCATGTCATCTGGCTTAAAGCGTTACTCTGTTCTTATGAACTTAATACTCTAGATGTATGTTGGATAGCGGTCGATGTGTGGAGTAATAGTAGTAGATGCAGGCAGGAGTCGGTCTACTTGTCACGGACATGATGCCTATATACATGATCATACCTAGATATTCTCATAACTATGCTCAATTCTATCAATTGCTCGACAGTAATTTGTTCAACCACCGTAATACTTATGTTATCTTGAGAGAAGCCACTAGTGAAACCTATGGCCCCCGGGTCTATTTTCCTTCATACAAGTTTCCAATCTATTTTATTTTGCAATCTTTATTTTCAGTTTATATCATAAAAATACCAAAAATATTTATCTTATTATTATTATCTCTATCACATCTCACTCTTGCAAGTGGTCGTGAAGGGATTCACAACCCCTTTATCGCGTCGGTTGCGAGGTTCTTATTTGTTTGTGTAGGTACGAGGTGACTCGCGCGTGGTCTCCTACTGGATTGATACCTTGGTTCTCAAAAACTGAGGGAAATACTTACGCTGCATTGCTGCATCACCCTTTCATCTTCAAGGGAAAACCAACGCGTGCTCAAGAGGTTGCAGTACGAGTGGCGACTTAGCGCATATCTGGTTATTGCCTGCTGAAGAGTAGGTGGACGAGAAGCCAACGGACATGGATGCTGCAGCCAGAGCTTCTGATGCTAGGTAGAGTAAGTAGAAGAGGAGAAGCGAATGTTGGATATGTTAGTTTCATTACTTGCAGAGTAGCATAGAACCATATATAGTCATGGTCTAGGTTTGGATTCGAACCAGCTACAAGAGCACGTCTCTCCTTTTTCTAAAACTCAGCAACGTCTCTTTACTGGTACACTAGATTGTTCTGTACGCCCTCTCAAGTCTTTAATTTTCTTTTCTTTTTTGTGAGGAAGGAAGGAGGACAAAATTGAGAGTCCCTGGGACTCGAACCCAAGGCCTCTCGGTTGAATACCAAGGGTGCTAGTAACTTATGTGGCAAACGTTCTCTTGGAGGAGGATAGCAGATGAACGCATTTTCCTCGCAGTTTTAGTTGCGACACAAGATCGAACGGTCGCAGTTTCAGCAATGTTACTAGGCGAAAGAGCCCAGTTTTTCTTTTCTTCCTATATATACAAAAAGTAAGCTACTTGCTGTCGGCTTAGTCAACAAATGATTGTGCCAACCTTGACCATTGGATTGACATTCAACGTCTTTCGTGTTTCTTCAGTCTCTTCTTCCTCCAACCGCCAAAGCCAAACCAGCGCCGGCGCGACGCTTGCTCCCGCCTCCCACGGCTGGCTGTGCTGCCGCACATGCATCGTGGCCACATCGCACCCTAAAACTCTGCACATCTTCCCCGACTCCTATTCGTTTCCGTCCGAGGCCTCACCATCGTCCTCCGCCTTGGATTGCTCGCCGCAGTGCTGCCCTCCGGTGTTGTCAACATGGTCAACAACCGAGAGGAATAAGGAGATGACTGTGCATGGTGAGGATGACAGTAGGGACCCAACTGCGCGCGTGGTAATTTTGTTTTTTCAGGACGAAGAAGGGTATCAACTGGGTTGTCCGGGAGGTGTCGCCTGTCTAGACCAAGCTTTTATTTCGTATGTTTAGCACATGACCAGCCCAGTTTGTTTTTTTCCTTTCTGAAAATGGCTAGCACAACTATTTTGTTTTTTGCAGAATAACCAACGTCGGCCTACTTGCTTTTCTACGCGCTGTTGGGCCGGAAATCTTTCAAGACGAGGAGGGATGTATTTTGCCTAGAAAATGTGCTA
Source organism: Triticum urartu (assembly GCF_003073215.2). Classification (NCBI taxonomy): domain Eukaryota; kingdom Viridiplantae; phylum Streptophyta; class Magnoliopsida; order Poales; family Poaceae; genus Triticum; species Triticum urartu. The sequence goes on from NC_053026.1 coordinate 488,091,081, forward strand.
TGAGTGATAATAAATGGGCTATAAGTAATAATAAATGGGCTGTAAAATGAAAAAATACAACAAACATGCAATCAGTTCCAAAATACTTTTTTATTTTGGATTTTGATATTTTAAATTTCATTGTTTTTGTGCGGGTAAAATTTCATTGGATTTAAATCAAGGTATGTTTACTTTTTAAATTAATTTGAATCTGGCTAGAAATTTTGGGTTGTATGCTGTTTGCGACAGATTTGAAGGCTGACTTGTGGGTCTACTAGGTTGACGTGTACGAAAGGATTTGTCAACTTAGTCCACAAACGATTCTAGCAGTAGTGACCGTTGGATGTTAATCCAACGGCCGTGCTACTTCTTAAATATCTGATCTTCTTGCTCCAGGTGCCCAAACCAGCATCGGTGGGACTGCCTACTCCCGCCTCCCGTGGCTGGTTGTGCTGCCACACAGGACGCACCACCCCACCCTACTCCATTGCTGGCCAGGCCATTCCTCTACTCACCCACACCTCCTCTTATTTTCCGGCGACGGCAGCCCGACCAGTAAATCCTCGTACTCCCCACCGCGTGGGCAACCACTGCTGAGTCTTTGCCGGCTCCATGGCGTTCCCTTCTAGGCCTCGCCATTGTTCGCTGCACTGGTGCTCTGTACATGGTTAATGAACGGCATCCATCGGACGTGGACTGTATGTGGAGAGGCTGACAGCTGGGTCCACAGCTGCACATACACTACTAGGAAAAGGCCTGTTAGTGGCGCACCTATTTTGGCCATTAATGGCGCACTACAAGTGCGCCACTATCATCACGCCACTAGTAACAAGTACTAATGGCGCACCCCTGGTGCACCATTAGTATACCAGATAATGGTGGCGCACCACATAGTAATGGCGCACCACATATCTGGTGCGCCATTACTAACAGTTTTTTTTAAAAAAAAATTCAAAAAATATTTTTTTAAAAAAAATTCAATTTTTTTTCTTAATCTCGGGTCAATATGCTTAATCTATCCAACCCCAACACCAGCTCACTAAACAGGCAATTGTTGATATATCTATCATATCAATCCTTTTAAACCTTGTTGATGTATATGACTTTGTTCATGTTCCTGAGTGTGATGAAATTTGAAAAAATATTTCAAACTTCCCGGTCATATTACGTATCATATTTTGAACATTTTTTTCCAAAAAAATCGAAACAAATTTTTTTTCTGTTACTAGTGGCGCACCTAGCAAATGGTGCGCCATTACTAAGTTTGATTTTTTTTCAATTCCCCCCCCTCTAGATCTTAAAAGCCCCGTATCTTTCGTTATGTTAGGTTTTTGGGGATTTCAAAAATCTTCAACGGGGTTCCCCCATTTGAATTCGGATGTAAATTTTCGAGTAGATGATTTTTCATATAAAAAACTTATTAATCCAAGTTCGTATCCAAAAGTTATGCCCATTTTACTAAATTCCAGAGAGATGTCGCAAATAAAGTTGAACTTTATATTTGTAAATTTTCCCAACAACTAGACCACATATCACATGGGAAACTTCTTTTCTTTTATTTTTTTGACATTTCCATCATTTTCTTTTATTTTTTCTAAAACTGAAAAGGCAGTCCACACGGGGAGGGGGGGTTGCAAAGAAAGTTAGTAATGGCGCACCTTCATAAAGTGCGCCATTACTATGTGTATGACTTGGTCAAACCTTGGTCAAAGTTAGTAATGGCGCACTTCGCATAGGTGCGCCATTACTATGTCAAACATAGTAATGGTGCACCTACACAAATTGCTCCATTACATAGGTGCGCCATTACTATGTCAAACTTAGTAATGGTGCACCTACACAAAGTGCGCCATTACTTAGTTTGACCAAGGTTTGACCTATTCATACACATAGTAATGGCGCACTTTGTATAGGTGCGCCATTACTATGTCAACTAGTAATGGCGCACTATCCCCTCGTGCGCCACTGCTAATTTTTTTTAATTTTTTTTCAAAACTAGTAATGGCGCACCACACCCCAGGTGCGCCATTAGCAATATGTCAATAATGGCGTACCTGTATTTGGTGCGCTATTGGTATATAGCAGTGGCGCACCACATACATGGTGCGCCATTATTGTCCATATTAACTATAGCCCTTTTTGTAGTAGTTATAAGGAAATGCCTCCTTATTACGCGCAAAATAATGATTCCTCCACCTGACATCTGGGACCCACCGGAAGGGCCTCTATATTTCACGAAAAAACGTTCCCCCTGCTGACAGGTCGGACCCACCAGCTATATCTTCGCACGCAAGGAAGTGCCTCCTTATTACGCACAAAAAATGAGTACTCCCCCTGCTAGCAGGGACCCAACATAGTGGGAGGCTGACTTGGGCCTACTAAGTTGACTGGGATGGAGGGCTTTGTCGACTTATTCAATATGAACGACTTAGTCAAGGAACAACTTCCATCAGAAGAGTACTATACGTGGAGAGGCTGACAGCTGGGTCCACGGCCACAGCAACGAAGTGCCTCCTTATTACGCGGAAAATAATGATTCCTCCACCTGACAACAGGGATCCACCGGACGGGCCACCGTATTTCACAAAAAATGTTTTCCCCCTAACTACTGGGACCCACCAGCTACATCTTCGCACGCAAGGAAGTGCCTGACAGTTGGGACCCACCCGGTCGAAGCGTACGTAGCGTTGTCATTCTGGTCGCGAATGTGTACGTATATACTGGTCGATGTAGAGGCACGCACAGGTGGTAGTAGAGGCGTGCACGTGTCGTAGTAGAGGTGCGCACATAGCATGTACACATACGTACAGCGGCCAGGGTGCAAGAAAGTTAATATGACCACATACGTACATACAGGCGGGGTCTCAAGCGCCTACTCGCGCATACGTATAGCCAGGGCTCGTGTACATGGTTGTGGCTGGGTTGGAACGGAGAGACTGCGTCATCGTCGTGTTCATGGGGAGGCAACAGAATGTGTCATGTTCATCGGGAGGCAACAGAACGCGTGCTGTTCATCGGGAGCCAACCATCTTGGATGGAACAACCAATGGAAACGAGGCATGGCGTACTGCAAAACGGAGGAAACGGCCTTGTGTTCGACCGGCCACGGTGGATACGGGATCCTGTTCATCGGGAGGGGTCTGGCGTACCGCAAAACAGAGGAAGCGGACCTCCTACGGTGGAAACGGGGTCCTGTTGATCGGAAGGGGTGTGGCGTATCACAAAATGGAGGAAACGGACTTGTGTTGGAGCGCTATAGTCGAAACAGGGGTCCTATTCATAAGGAGGGGTGTGGCGTACCGCATAACAGGACTCCACGGAATACTGTTCATCTCCACCGTCGACCTCCTCCAGCCTCCACGGGTTCCTGTTCATCCACTGTCGACCTCCTCCAGCCTCCACCTGCGACTGTTCATCCACAGGCTCCTGTTCATCCAGCCTCCACCGCGTGCTCCTCCACCGCTACTGTTCAATCAGCCCTCTCCACACGGTCCTGTTCAACCTCCCCTTGACGGGCTACTGTTCATCCAGCCCTCCACGAGGTCCTGTTCAACCAGCCCTCCACGGAGTCTTGTTCATCTAGCCCTCCATTGGGTCCAGTTCATCCACCGGCTTGATCGATCTGGGTCCTGTTCATCCAGTGAAAACTGCCTCTACTACCACGGGGTCCTGTTCATCCAACCCCCCCCCACCGGGAACTATTCATCCAAACCCCCCAACAACACTCACTGTTCTTCCAGAGGCAGCATCGATCGGCTTCAGTTAGTAGTAGTATCTAAGGAAACACTCGGGTTCAGTTAATAGCAAGGGATCGATCGATCGCTCGGGTTCAGTAACATGTAGCCTGGAGTGCAATCGCTCGGGTTCAGGTAGAGTGCAACGCCTCGCTTTGGTTCAGTTAGAGCCCAATGCCTCGCACACACGCGTGTACATATGAGAGAAACGCGCATCTCTCGGCCCCCGATTACCCACCGTAACCAGGAACTCCCTGATATTTTCCTTGCCCTCGCTTTTACCATGGTTTTTTCCGTCATGGACGGCCCAAAGAATGTCATGCAGCTGCGTCTCTGGCCCGCCCAGGATGAAAAGCCCATTTTCTGTCATGTTTTTTTTTCATAGAAGTTGGACCCCACCACATCTATGATGATACCGGGTTTTGTCACAATTATCGTCATAGAAGTGTCATAAGTATGACAGAAATTGTTTTCGTTCGACCCAAAATGTCACGGATGTGTCTTTTTTTGTAGTGCAAGTTCAAGATGTTCACTATGATAAGATTTTCTCACTCGTATCGATGCTTAAAGTCTGTCCAAATCATGTTAGAAATTGCCACATTTTATGAAATCTAGTAAATAGACGTCAAAAGTACGTTCCTTAATGGATTTATTAAAGAATAGTTATATATGATACAATCAGAAGGTTTTGTCAATCCTAAAGGTGCTAACAAAATGTGCAAGCTCCAGCAATCCATCTATGGACTAGTGCAATCATCTCGGAGTTGGAATATACGCTTTGATGAGTTGATCAAAGCATATAGTTTTATATAGACTTATGGTGAAGCATGCATTTACAAGAAAGTGAGTGGCAGCACTACAGCCTTTCTGATAAGTATATGTGAATGACATATTGTTGATCGGAAATGATGTAGAATTTTCTGGAAAGCATGAAGGAGTGTTTGAAAGGAGTTTTTTCAAAGAAAAACCTCAGTGAAGCTGCTTACATATTGGGCATCAAGATCTATAGAGATAGATAAAGACACTTCATAAGATTTTTCAATGAGTACATCCCTTAACAAGATTTTCGAAGTAGTTCAAAATGGAACAGTCAAAGAAGGAGTTCTTGCCTGTATTGCAAGGTGTAAAGTTGAGTAAGACTCAAAACACGACCACGGAAAAAAATATAAAGAGAATGAAATCATTCCATATGCCTCAGCCATAGGTTCTCTAAAGTATGCTATGTTGTGTACCAAACCTATTATGTACCTTGCCATGAGTTTGGCAAGGGGGTACGATATTGATCCAGGCATGGATTCTTGACAACGGTCAAAATTATCCTTAGAAGACTGAGGAGATATCCCTATAATGCTATATCCTTGCTCATAGTTGAACTCGAGAGACAATTTTTACATATGCATCCTTCCATACAAAGGATTTTCCTAGAATTTTCTAATATTGAGCATTCTTCTGTTAAGCGAGCAGCGACCATCTTTTTCGATCATGAGTTCAGATTTATAATAAAAGAGGCCAATGAATTTTTTGCGCATTATAGGGTGGATGCCGGCCGTCCTCCCATAGAAGCAATTCTTTACTATCAAGAAGATATTATGCGTTTATGATCTTTAGATCATGTTGCTTTTAATGAAAATCATAGAAAAAAGGTTCCTACCGATGCTCTTGTTAATAGGATCTCTGAACTTAATGATAATTTTGCCATCTAGAACAATGGGCTAGGTTTTTCCCTTGAACAAAGGCTCATGACTTTTTGCCAAAAGAATGCTTATAATGATGAATTGATTGTGCAATATGAGGGGCCAAAGGACGAACCAATACCTCCCGAGCTTGATCTTGGGGACTTTTGTATCATTAAATTTAGCCCTTTTGATTATTTTTTCTTGCCACGAAGGAAGCTTGCTGCTGAACGTAGTGAGCATGAGATGAGCTTTCGCGATTTATCTTATCATTATCATGGCAATACCTAGATCTATCATTGCTTTTATGCCTAGCTAAGGGCATTAAACGATAGCGCTTGTTGGGAGGCAACCCAATTTTATTTTTTTCCTTGCTTTTTGCTCCGATTTTGTAATAAATAATTTATCTATCCTCTGTTTTGGTTGTGTTTGTTGTGTTTAATTAGTGTTTGTGCCAAGTAGAACCGTTGGGAAGACTTGGGGAAAGTCTTTTTGATCTTGCTGTAAAACACAGAAACTTTAGTGCTCACGAGAATTGCTGCCATTTTTTATTGGAGAGTGCTATTTAGTTAATTATTTTTGCAGATAATTAATAGATAAATTCCTAACGTCCAGCAATTTATTTTAAAATTGTTGGGATTCCAGAAGTATTCGAAACCTACAGACTTTAGTGCTCACGAGAACTGCTCACGAGAATTCCAGAAGTATTTTAAAATTGCTCACGAGAAACTTTACTGCTCACGAGAACTGCTGTCATTTTTATTTGAAGACTGGTATTTATTTAATTCTGTTTTCAGACGATTAATAGATAAATTACTCACGTCCAGCAATTTATTTTAGAATTTTTGGTGTTCCAGATTTTGCGCTAGCTAAAGATTACTACAGACTGTTCTGTTTTTGATAGATTCTGTTCTTCGTGTGTTGTTTTCTTATTTTGATGAATCTATGGCTAGTAAAAGTGTTTATAAACCATAGAGAAGTTGGAATACAGTAGGTTTAAAACCAATATAAATAAAGAATGAATTCATTATAGTACCTTGAAGTGGTGTTTTGTTTTCTTTCGCTAACGGAGCTCATGAGATTTTTCTCTTAAGTTTTGTGTTGTGAAGTTTTCAAGTTTTGGGTAAGTATTTGATGGATTATGGAACAAGGAGTGGCAAGAGCCTAAGATTGGGGATTCCCAAGGCACCCCAAGGTAAAATCCAAGGACACCAGAAAGCCTAAGCTTGGGGATGCCCTGGAAGGCATCCCCTCTTTCATCTTCGTTCGTCGGTAACTTTACTTGGAGCTATATTTTTATTCGCCACATGATATGTGTTTTGCTTGGAGCGTCTTGTATGATTTGAGTCTTTGATTTTTAGTTTACCACAATCATCCTTGCTGTACACACCTTTTGAGAGAGACACACATGAATTGGAATTTATTAGAATACTCTATGTGCTTCACTTATATCTTTTGAGCTATATAGTTTTTGCTCTAGTACTTCACTTATATCTTTTAGAGCACGGTGGTGGTTTTATTTAATTGAAATAATTGATATCTCATGCTTCACTTATATTATTTTGAGATTCCTTTAGAACAACATGGCAAATTTCTTTTAGGCATAATAAAAACTTTCATATAAGTGCATTGAATACTAAGAGAAGTTTGGTACTTGATGAATGTTTTGAGATATGGAGATAATGATATCAGAGTTGTGCTAGTTGATTAGTTGTGAATTTGAGGAATACTTGTGTCGAAGTTTGCAAGTCCCGTAGCATGCACATATGGTAAACGTTGTGTAACAAATTTGAAACTTGAGGTGTTATTTGATTGTCTTCCTTATAAGTTGTGGTCGGGGACGAGCAATGGTCTTTTCCTACCAATCTATCCCCCTAGGAGCATGCGCGTAATACTTGGTTTTTGATGACTTGTAGATTTTTGCAATAAGTTTGTGAGTTCTTTATGACTAACATGGAGTCCATGGATTATACGCACTCTCACCCTTTCATCATTGCTAGCCTCTTCTGTACCGTGCATTGCCCTTTCTCACCTTGAGAGTTGGTGCAAACTTCGCCGGTGCATCCAAACCCCATGATGCGATATGCTCTATCACACATAAACCTCCTTATATCTTCCTCAAAACAGCCACCATACCTACCTATTATGGCATTTCCATAGCCATTCTGAGATATATTGCCATGCAACTTTCAACCGTTCCGTTTATTATGACACGCATCATCATTGTCATATTGCCTTGCATGATCATGTAGTTGACATCGTATTTGTGGCAAAGCCACCATTTATAATTCTTTCATACATGTCACTCATGGGTCATTGCACATCCCGGTATACTGTCGGAGGCATTCATATAGAGTCATATCTTGTTCTGGTATCGAGTTGTAATCATTGAGGTGTAAATAAATAGAAGTGTGATGATCATCTGTAATAGAGCATTGTCCCATAAAAAGGAAAAAAAGAAAGTCCAAATAAAAAAGGCCCAAAAAAGGGGGCAATGCTACTATCCTTTTTTCCACACTTGTGCTTCAAAGTAGCACCATGATCTTTATGATAGAGAGTCTCTTGTTTTGTCATTTTCATATATACTAGTGGGAATTTTTCATTATAGAACTTGGCTTGTATATTCCAACAATGGGCCTCCTCAAGTGCCCTAGGTCTTCGTGAGCAAGCAAGTTCGATGCACACCCACTTAGTTTCTTTTTTTGAGCTTTCATACATTTATAGCTCTAGTGCATCCGTTGCATGGCAATCCCTACTCCTTGCATTGACATCAATTGATGGGCATCTCCCTAGCCCATTGATTAGCCGCGTCGATGTGAGACTTTCTCCTATTTTGTCTTATCCACATAACCCCCTTCATTATATTCCATTTCACCCATAGTGCTATATCCATGACTCACGTTCATGTATTACGTGAAAGTTGAAAAAAGTTTGAGATTACTAAAGTATGAAACAATTTCTTGGCTTGTCTTCAGGGTTGTGCATGATGAGAGCATTCTTGTGTGACGAAAATGGAGCATGACCAGACTATATGATTTTGTAGGGATGAACTTTCTTTGGCCATGTTAGTTTGAGAAGACATGATTGATACATCTCCAACGTAACTATAATTTTTGATTGCTCCATGCTATATTATCTACTATTTTGGACATTATTGGGCTTTATTATCCACTTTTATATTATTTTTGGGACTAACCTATTAACCGGAGGCCCAGCCCAGAATTGTTTTTTTGCCTATTTTAGGGTTTCGAAGAAAAGGAATATCAAACGGTGTCCAAACGGAATAAAACCTTCGGAAACGTGATTTTCTCATCAGATAAGATCCAGGAGACTTGGACCCTCTGCCAAGAAAGCCATGAGGCGGTCACGAGGGTGGAGGGCGCCCCCCCTAGGGCGCACCCCCCTACCTCGTGGGCCCCTCGAAGCTCCACCGACGTACTTCTTCCTCCTATATATATCCACGTACCCCCAAACGATCAGAGAAGGAGCCAAAAACCTAATTCCATCACCGCAACTTTTTGTATCCACGAGATCCCATCTTGGGGCCTGTTCCGGAGCTCCGCCGGAGGAGGCATCGATCACGGAGGGCTTCTACATCATCATCCAAGACCCTCCGATGAAGTGTGAGTAGCTTATTTCAGACCTACGGGTCCATAGTTAGTAGCTAGATGGCTTCTTCTCTCTTTTTGGATCTCAATACAATGTTCTCCCCCTCTCTTGTGGAGATCTATTCGATGTAATCTTCTTTTTGTGGTGTGTTTGTTGAGACCGATGAATTGTGGGTTTAAGATCAGGTCTATCTATGAATAATATTTGAATCTTCTATGAATTCTTTTATGTATGATTGGTTCTCTTTGCAAGTCTGTTCGAATTATCAATTTGGTTTAGCCTACTAGATTGGTTGTTCTTGCCATGGGAGAAGTGCTTAGCTTTGGGTTCGATCTTGCGGTGTCCTTTCCCAGTGACACAAGGGGAAGCAAGGCACGCATTGTATCGTTGCCATCGAGGATAACAAGATAGGGTTTCTGTCATATTGCATGAAACTATCCCTCTACATCATGTCATCTTGCTTAAGGCATTACTCTGTTTTTAACTTAATACTCTAGATGCATGCTGGATAGCGGTCGATGAGTGGAGTAATAGTAGTAGATGCAGAATCGTTTCGGTCTACTTGTCTTGGATGTGATGCCTATATACATGATCATACCTAGATATTCTCATAACTATGCTCAATTCTGTCAATTGCTCAACAGTAATTTGTTCACCCACCGTAGAATACTTATGCTCATGAGAGAAGCCACTAGTGAAACCTATGTCCCCCAGGTCTCTTTCTCATCATATCAATATCCATCACTTTATTATTGCTTTACTTTTACTTTGCTTTTACTTTTGAATTTGCATCTCTATACTAAAAATACCAAAAATATTATTTATCAGATCTCACTTTCGTAAGTGACCGTGAAGGGATTGACAACCCCTAAGCGCGTTGGTTGCATTGAGCTATTGTTTTTGTGTAGGTATGAGGGACTTATGCGTAGCCTCCTACTGGATTGATACCTTGGCTCTCAAAAACTGAGGGAAATACTTACGCTACTTTGCTGCATCATCCTCTCCTCTTGGGGAAATCCAAAGCAGTGCTCAAGAGGTAGCAAGAAGAATTTCTGGCGCCGTTGCCGGGGAGGTCTGCACAAAAGTCAACATACCAAGTACCCATCACAATCCCTATCTCCCTCATTACATTATTTGCCATTTTCCTCTCGTTTTCCTCTCCCGCCAATTCACCCTTGCCATTTTATTCGCCCTCTCTCTCTCTATCCTCCCTCTCTCTCTATTTGTCTCTTTTGCCCGTTTGCCTTTTGTTTGCTCGTGTGTTAGTTTGCTTGCTTGTTCTTATGTCGAGTCATTTACCTTCTACCTCTATGTCTAAAATTGGGGAAATTATTGTCGATATGGACAATAATAATATCATGAAAAATTTTGATGCTCCTGCTAAAGAACCTACCATCTTTCATACAAAACAATTCCGTGTTGGTAGTGGAAATATTATTGGAAAAGGAGTTATTCAAGATTTCTTTACTTGTGCCGGTGCTTTACCTTCTATGGGTAGTTCTGTCCTTCACAGAACTAGTAGTCTTGCGGACGCTATTGCCATGCTTGTAGTTGAACTTGAAAGACAATTCATGCACATGCATCCTTCCATACAAAGGATTTTTCTGGAATTTTCTAATATTGAGCATTCTTCTTTTAAGCGTGCCGCTACAATCCTTTTGGCCCATGAGTTTAGATTCATAATAAAAGAAGCCAAAGAAACCTTTGCGCATTATAGGGTGGACGCTTGCTGTCCTCCCATAGAGGCTATCCTCTTTGATCAAGAAGAAATAATGTGTTTTCAATCTTTAGACTATGTTTCTTTCAATGAAAATCTTAGAAAAAGGGTTCCTACCAATGTTTCAGTTCATAGAATTTCTGAACTTAATGATGATTTTGCTATTCTAAATAATGAACTAGGATATTGTCTTGAATATAGGCTCACAAAGTTCTGTCAAAAGAATGCTTATAATGATGAATTGGTTGTGCATTATGAAGGACCAAAGGAGGAACCTATACCTCCCAAGGTTGATCTTGCGGACTTTTGTCCCGTTAAATTTAGCCCTTTTGATTATTTTTCTTGCCTCAAAGAAAACTTTCTGCCGAACATAGAGAATATGAAATGAGTTTTAATAATCTATCTTACTATTATAGCAATACCTAGATCTATTATTGCTTGTTATGCCTAGCTAGGGGCGTTAAACGATAGCGCTTGTTGGGAGGCAACCCAATTTTATTTTTATTCCTTGCTTTTTTATCCTCTTTAGTAATAAATAAATTATTTAGCCTCTGTTTTGGTTGTGTTTTTTTGTCTTTAAGTAGTGTTTGTGCCAAGTAGAACCGTTGGGAAGACTTGGGGAAAGTCTTGTTGAACTTGCTGTAAAAAACAGAAACTTAGCGCTCACGAGAACTGCTGTCATTTTTATTTGAAGACTGGTATTTAGTTAATTCTGTTTTCAGACGATTAATAGATAAATTACTCACGTCCAGCAATTTATTTTAGAATTTTTGGGGTTCCAGATTTTGCGCTAGCTAAAGATTACTACAGACTGTTCTGTTTTTGACAGATTCTGTTTTTCTTGTGTTGTTTGCTTATTTTGATGAATCTATGGCTAGTAAAATAGTTTATAATCCATAGAGAAGTTGGAATACAGTAGGTATAACACCCATAGAAATAACGAATGAGTTCGTTACAGTACTTTGAAGTGGTCTTTTGTTTTCTTTCGCTAACGGAGCTCACGAGTTTTCTACTTTAAGTTTTGTGTTGTGAAGTTTTCAAGTTTTGGGTAAAGATTTGATGGATTATGGAACAAGGTGTGGCAAGAGACTAAGCTTGGGTATGCCCATGGCACCCCCATGATAATCTAAGGACACTTAAAAGCCAAAGTTTGGGGATGCCCCAGAAGGCATCCCCTCTTTTTCGTCTACTTATATCGGTAACTTTACTTGGAGCTATATTTTTATTCACCACATGATATGTGTTTTGCTTGGAGCGTCTTTTATGATTTAAGTTTTTTCTTATTAGTTTACCACAATCATCCTTTCTGTACACACCTTTTGAGAGAGCCATACATAATTTGGAATTTGATAGAATACTCTATATGCTTCACTTATATCTTTTGAGTTATATAATATTGCTCTAGTGTTGTACTTATATCTTTTAGAGCACGGTGGTGGATTTGTTTTACAGAAACTATTGATCTCTCATGCTTCACTTAGATTATTTTGAGAGTCTTAATAGCATGGTAATTTGCTTAATAATAATATGCTCGGTATTCAAGATTTGTAAAACTTTCTTTTGAGTGCATTGAATACTAAGAAAAAATTGATGCTTGATAATTGTTTTGAGATATGAGGATGCTGATATTAGAGTCATGCTAGTCGAGTAGTTGTGAATTTGAGAAATGCTTGTGTTGAAGTTTGTGATTCCCGTAGCATGCACGTATGGTGAACCGTTATGTGATGAAGTCGGAGCATGATTTATTTATTGATTGTCTTCCTTATGAGTGGCGGTCAGGGACGAGCGATGGTCTTTTCCTACCAATCTATCCCCCTAGGAGCATGCGCGTAATACTTTGCTTTCATAACTTCTAGATTTTTGCAAAAAGTATATGAGTTCTTCATGACTAATGTTGAGTCCATGGATTATACGCACTTTCCTTCCTTCCACCATTGCTACCCTCTCTAATACCGCGCACTTTTCGCCGGTATCACACACCCACCAAATACCTTCCTCAAAACAGCCACCATACCTACCTATCATGGCATTTCCATAGCCATTCCGAGTTATATTGCCATGCAACTTTCCACCATTCCATTCATTATGACATGCTCCATCATTGTCATATTGCTAGCATGATCATGAAGTTGACATCGTATTTGTGGCAAAGCCACCATTCGTAATTCTTTCATACATGTCACTCTTGATTCATTGCATATCCCGGTACACCGCCAGAGGCATTCATATAGAGTCATATTTTGTTCTAAGTATTGAGTTGTAATTGTTGAGTTGTAAGAAAAATAAAAAGTGTTATGATCATCATTTTTATAGCATTGTCCCAAGTGAGGAAAGGATGATGGAGACTATGATTCCCCCACAAGTCGGGGTGAGACTCCGGACGAAAAAAAAGAGGCCATAAAAAAAGGCCCAAACAAAAAAAGAGAGAAAAAGAGAGAAGGGACAATGTTACTATCCTTTTACCACACTTGTGCTTCAAAGTAGCACCATGATCTTCATTGTAGAGAGTCTCTCATTATGTCACTTTCATATACTAGTGGGAATTTTTCATTATAGAACTTGGCTTGTATATTCCAATGATGGGCTTCCTCAAAATGCCCTAGGTCTTCATGAGCAAGCGAGTTGAATGCACACCCACTAAGTTTCTTTTGTTGAGCTTTCATATACTTATAGCTCTAGTGCATCCGTTGCATGGCCATCCCTACTCACTCACATTGATATATATTGATGGGCATCTCCATAGCCCGTTGATACGCCTAGTTGATGTGAGACTATCTTCTCCCTTTTTGTCTTCTCCACAACCACCATTCTATTCCACATATAGTGCTATATCCATGGCTCATGCTCATGTATTGCGTGAAGATCGAAAAAGTTTTGAAAATGTCAAAAGTATGAAACAATTGCTTGGCTTGTCATCGGGGTTGTGCATGATTTAAACACTTTGTGTGGTGAAGATAGAGCATAGCCCATCAGCAGCGTCCACCCGGCCGCCACATCAGTCCGACCAATCGGAGCGCGCCACCTCAGCAGCGTTGCCGTCCCGCGCCAATCAAGGCGTGCCACTTGTGCACCGCCAACCTTCTCTCTCCTCCCCGCCGCCGCGGCACACGGAGCCCATCCGGGGCCCGCGCCGGCCCAAAGCTGCGCCGCCGTTCGCCCGCGAGTATCCGCGCCCGCCGCCAAGCGCCTCTGGCCGGAGATGCCGCTCGACGGCCACCGCGCCCGCGCACCACCCTTCGCCAGAGTTCTCCGCCACCGCCTGGAACCTCGCCGGAGCACCGTGCTCTCGTGTCCTCGCCGCCTGAGCTCCTTGTCGTCCCCATGGCGCCGCCGCCCTCTTGCTCGTCGCCGGACGGGCCGGACCACACCGGATCTGCCGCCTATCGTCGGTCCTGGCCTCCCCGCCGTCCTCGAACGTCCTCGCCGGAGCTCCATGGTGCGCTGCCACCGCCCTGTCTCTCGCTCCCGATTGGATCGGGAGGAGGACGAGGAATCGGCCCCATGGGCCGGCACCGCGACCGGCCCACCTCCAGCCTCAGCCCGCTTCCTCCGGCCCGCGCCGTCTCTCCGCTGAACTAGGCCAGGCCCATGGTGAGCGCCAGATATCATCCGCCCCGTGCGATTTTACTATTTGACGCTCACTGAAAAACTGCTAAGTCCCCAGTTCTGCTGCTTTTTCAGACATATTCATCGCATCATAACTCTGCATCCGTAGCTCCGATTTGTGTGTGTAGCATACCAAAATGTTCGCCTCGACGAGTAAATCATTTCATCTCATTGCATCATTTTTATTTGAGCTCATCTTGATGCCCGAAATTTCGTTGGAAGAGGGCTATGTGAGTAATTTGTCAGATCTGTTTCAGCAAATGGCATTTTGTCATTTTTGCCATGTTTAATGTGTGCATGATATGATCCTGAGCTCTACATGTGTTTTGTTATATGCCATGCCATCTTTACATAGGTGCTTGCCATGTATTCTTGTGATATTTGTGGTGACTAGCACAAGCTTGCAAAGTAGCGTAATCGGTAATGTTGATTTCAGGGACTTAGAATTTCACTAAGTCCTTGTCCTGATGTTGTCGTTTCCTAGTGATCCGTGCCTCTTTTGACGATGATCAGTAAGGATGTTTTGTTAATATTGTGGTGCTCTATTCATCCATGTCTTTGATTGCATTTATGGAGCATCCTAGATGGAGTCAATCGAGCTCTACTTTTGCTATTTCGTGAATCCTCGCAGATTGTTGACATGATTAGCGATTTTGCCGAGGATGTTGCTTTCGATCCGTGCATGCTATGTTATTGTTCTTGCAAGGTCTAGCTTCTATGCCATGTCTTCTTGATGGGTGTATGCTCAGTTTCTCATGCCATGCTCTGTAGTCAGTGCATCGAGCTCGTAAACATGCCTACTCGTTAACTGATTTGCATGCTCCAGTTTTTCACTAAGTCTGAGATCTATTTATGTTTTTGCTATGTTCACATGCTTGCAATTGTATTCTCTGATCCCTTTTGGCTCAAGGTCACTAAGGGACTTTTGTTAAGTGCTTTGAGTAGCTTCATTCCATGCCTTGATTTGCCATGTTAAGTTCCTGTAGCATGTAGTTGTTATGCTCTAAAGTGTGCTTCCTCATGATAAATTCCAGACTTGTGTTAATTTCACTAAGTCTGAAACCTGTAATCATTTGCTCTTTTGCCATGCTTGTTTGAACCTGTTAGTGGATGAATTAGCCATAGATCAGTGTTAATCTTTTGTCAAGCTTCATGAGCGGATCCCTGCCATGTATTTTGTTGCCATGTTTGAGTGCTATAGCATATTTATCTTGTTGCATTTAGATGGTTACTTGTTGTTTATCGCAGACCGGTGCCATATTTGTTTTGCTTGCCATTTCCAAACCGTGCATCCGATTCCGGTGATCTTTATATCGATTTCAACCGAAATCATCTCACCTTTCCAGTGGCACTCTTGGATTTCCATGTTGAGGCAAGGTCCAATCATTCCTTGTCAAATCTTGAATATGCATCACATACCGCATCCCACATATCATACCATGTTCATGTGTGGTTTGTTTACTATGTTGTGTGCTTCTTTCCGGTGTTGCTTCTTCGGGTTGGTTCCGGTAACGTCGCGTTTGTGAGGACCCGTTCTACTACGTCCGT
The DNA here is from genome assembly GCF_003073215.2 of Triticum urartu. NCBI lineage: Eukaryota > Viridiplantae > Streptophyta > Magnoliopsida > Poales > Poaceae > Triticum > Triticum urartu. Next base: position 488,106,947 of record NC_053026.1, read on the forward strand.
TTGTCTTCTTCATGGACTCGTTCTTCTTCCTTGCGGGATTTCAGGCAAGATGACCATACCCTCGAAATCACTTCTATCTTTGCTCGCTAGTTGCTCGCTCTTTTGCTATGCCTATGCCGCGATACCTACCACTTGCTTATCATGCCTCCCATGTTGTTGAGCCAAGCCTCTAACCCACCTTGTCCTAGCAAACCGTTGTTTGGCTATGTTACCCCTTTACTCAGCCCCTCTTATAGCGTTGTTAGTTGCAGGTGAAGATTGGAGCTTGTTCCATGTTTGGAACATGGATATTTTGTTGGGATGTCACAATATCTCTTATTTTAATTAATGCATCTATATACTTGGTAAAGGGTGGAAGGCTCGGCCTTATGCCTAGTGTTTTGTTCCACTCTTGCCGCCCTAGTTTCCGTCATATCGGTGTTATGTTCCCGGATTTTGCGTTCCTTACGCGGTTGGGTTATAATGGGAACCCCTTGACAGTTCGCCTTGAATAAAACTCCTCCAGCAATGCCCAACCTTGGTTTTACCATTTGCACCAACAACCTACCACCTTCCCTTGTGTTCTGCAGACTCAAGGGTCATCTTTATTTTAACCCCCCCCCCCCCGGGCCAGTGCTTCTCTAAGGTCCGAACCGAGCTGCCTGCAGGGCCACCTCGGGGAAACTTGAGGGTTGGTTTTACTCGTAGCTAGTCTCATGTGAGTGTGCCCTGAGAACGAGATATGTGCAGCTCGTATCGGGATTTGTCGACACATTCGGGCGGTGTTGCTGGACTTGTTTTACCATTGTCGAGGATGTCTTGTAACCTGGATGCCGAGCCTGATCGGATTGTCATGGGAGAAGGAATATCCTTCGTTGACCGTGAGAGCTTGTGATGGGCTAAGTTGGGACACCCCTGCAGGGATTTGAACTTTCGAAAGCCGTGCCTGCGGTTGTGGGCAGATGGGAATTTGTTAATGTCCGGTTGTAGAAAACCTGAAGTTGACCTTAATTAAAATACATCAATTGCGTGTGTAACCATGATGGTCTCTTTCCGGCAGAGTCCGGGAAGTGAACATCGTGTTGGAGTTATGTTTGGCGTAGGTTGTTCTAGGATCACTTCTTGATCATAGTTGTTCGACCGTGCTTTTGCCTTCTCTTCTCACTCTCATTTGCGTATGTTAGCCACCATATATGCTAGTCGCTTGCTGCAGCTCCACCTCATAACTTTTACCCTTCCTATAAGCTTAAATAGTCTTGATATCGAGGGTGTGAGATTGCTGAGTCCCCGTGACTCACAGATACTTCCAAAACTAGTTTGCAGGTGCCGTTGAACCGTGCAGATGACGCAACCAAGCTCAAGGAGGAGCTCGATGAAGATGTTGTCCTTTATGTTGTTTCGTTTCCAGTTGATCAGTAGTGGAGCCCAGTTGGGGTCGACCGGGGATCTGTGTAGCTTTTGGGGTAGTCTTCTTTTATTTTGGTTCCGTAGTCGGACCTTGATTGTATCTGGTTGATGTAATGCTTTGTTCATGTAATTGTGTGAAGGGGAGATTGTAATCCAACTATGTATTTCTGTCCCTTATGTATTACATGGGTTGTGTGAAGATTACCTCACTTGCGACATTGCTTTCAATGCAGATATGCCTCTAAGTCATGCTTCGACACGTGGGAGATATAGCCGCATCGAGGGCGTTACACTACTCTAGCTAATTGCTCCCACTTTCAATATGTATCAAGCTCGAGACTTACAGTCATCTATATCAGTGTCAAAAGCTTGCATCGACGTAACTCTTTACGACGAACTCTGTTATCACCTCCATAACCGAGAAACATTTCCTTATTCCACTAAGGATATTTTTGACTGCTGTCCAGTGATCGACTCCTGGATCACTATTGTACCATCTTGCCAATCTTATGGTGAGGAACACAATAGGTCTGGTACAGCATAGCATATTTTATAGAACCTATGATTGAGGCATAGGGAATGACTTTTCATTCTCTTTCTATTTTCTGCCGTGGTCGGGTTTCGAGTCGTTACTCAACATCACACCGTGCAACACAGGCAAGTACTCCTTCTTTGACTGTTCTATTTTGAACTACTTCAAAATCTTTTCAAGGTATGTACTCATTGAAAATATATCAAGCGTCTTGATCTATCTCTATAGATCTTGATGCTCAATATGTAAGTAACTTCACCGAGGTCTTTCTTTGAAAAACTCCTTGCAAACACTCCTTTATGCTTTCCAAAAAATTCTACATTATTTCCGATCAACAATATGTCATTCACATATACTTATCAGAAATGTTGTAGTGCTCCCACTCACTTTCTTACAAATACAGCCTTCACCGCAAGTCTGTATAAAAAAATATGCTTTGATCACACTATCAAAGCATATATTCCAACTCTGAGAGGCTTGCACCAGTCCATAAATGGATCGCTGGAGCTTGCACACTTTGTTAGCACCTTTTGGATCGACAAAACCTTCTGGTTGGATCATATACAACTCTTCTTTAAGGTATCCATTAAGGAATGCAGTTTTGACATCCATTTGCAAAATTTCATAATCATAAAATGCGGAAAATGCTAACATGATTCAGACGGACTTAAGCATCGCTACGTGTTAGAAGGTCTCATCATAGTTGTCGGTGTCAAAACCGGCGGATCTCGGGTAGGGGGTCCCGAACTGTGCGTCCAAGGCGGATGGTAACAGGAGGCAAGGGACACAATGTATTACCCAGGTTCGGGCCCTCTTGATGGAGGTAAAACCCTACGTCCTTCTTGATTAATATTGATGATATGGGTAGTACGTGAGTAGATCTACCATGAGATCAGAGAGGCTAAACCCTAGAAGCTAGCCTATGGTATGATTGTATGTTGTAGTTGTTGTGTCCTACGGACTAAAACCCTCCGGTTTATATAGACACCGGAGAGGTTAGGGTTACACAAGGTCGGTTACAAAGGAGGAGATACACATATCCGTATTGCCTAGCTTGCCTTCCACGCCAAGTAGAGTCCCATCCGGACACGAGACGAAGTCTTCAATCTTGTATCTTCATAGTCTAATAGTCCGGCCAATGGAGATAATCCGGCTGTCCGGAGACCCCCTAATCCAGGTCTCCCACGGTAGCCCCTGAACCAGGCTTTCAATGACAATGAGTCCGGCGCGCAGTATTGTCTTCGGCATTGCAAGGCGGGTTCCTCCTCGGAATATACCACGGAAGAATTTGAATATAAGGATAGTGTCAGACCCTGCAAAATAAGTTCCACATACCACCATAGAGAGAATAATATTTCCACAAATCCAATTTGCTGACTTGTTTTGGCAACATGACATTATGTCACGGCTCGGTGATTATTCGAACTGTTTCCTTTAACTAGCCCCGCACATAACGCGAGGCAGTTTTTTGACACGTCTTGTCAAAGCAGAGATCGTGTCTCCTTATCACGGGATTCTCATCAATACGGGTGTGGGTAACCCAACCGCACCATCGATTACGGCGCTTGGAGGATAAGCGAGTTTTACCAGGCTAGTGGGGACGCTTAGTTTCGTCCACCCACATAAAGGGATAAGGATTCACCTTTTCATCCACGCCTTCTTCCTCCTTTGCTCATCCGTTTTCGCACACTCAAGCTCTAGCACCCAAGTCCGCACTCCCCACCTCAACCTTCTCCAACCATGTCCGGAGCGGGAGGCAGGTGGATGGTCTCCTCCGACACGGTGGGAAACATCAAGAAGCTGTGGAGAGACGGATACCTGCCCAACAACATCGCGCACCGGCTCCCAGATGAGGGGCAGCTCATCCCCACCCCCGGGCCCCATGAGAGGGTAGTGTTCCTTACCCATTTCCTCCGCGGACTGGGATTCCCTCTCCTACCATTTGTCCGAGGGCTCATGTTCTACTACGGCCTGGATTTCCACGATCTGGCCCCGAACTTCATCCTCAACATCTCGGCGTTTATCGTCGTGTGCGAGGCCTTCCTCCGCATCAAGCTCCACTTCGGCTTATGGCTGAAGACCTTCAATGTCAAGCCGAAGGTAGTGGGCGGTTGCCAGGCCGAGTGCGGAGGCGCCATGGTGGGCAAGATGCCCAACGTTACATGGCTCGAGGGCTCCTTTGTGGAAACCATAAAGGGGTGGCAATCGGGGTGGTTCTACATCACCGAGCCGCGTGACCCTGCATGGGCAGCGGCCCCCGAGTTCCGATCTACATCCCCACGCGGCTCACCTCCTCGAAAGAGAAGGGCCTGTCCTGGGGTAGTTCGGAAGAGCTGACCGGACTCCAAACATTTATTCAAAACACGGTGAACAAGAAGCTCAAACTCGTCAACGTAGTCCAGGTCATGCTCACCTGCCGGATCTTCCCGTGTCAACAACGGGCCTTCAACTTGTGGGAGTTCGACCCAGCGCAGCGCCAAACTCTAAATAGGCTCTTCGATACAACACACGAGGATGCCTGGAAGGTGCTATTCAAGGGCGCCGAGGTTCCTCCTCCTACTACCGAGGATCGCGGATTCTGCGCGAAGCGCCAAGCCAGCGCGGTAAGCTATTTTACCTCTTACAAGATACTCGTTTTACATAGTTTGACTCTATGCGGGATCTAAGCTCCCGTTCCTTTGACAAGACTGGTAGGAAATGGCCGGACCGATCGACTGTCCGGCTCCTTTGCCCAAAGGCCCAGCAAACGCGCTCCTGACGGAGATGCTGACTCCGGCTCCTTACAAGGTGCCAGAGAAGACCAAGAAGACCAAGGGAACCTGGAAGAGTTCCTGGCGCCAGGTGTTGTCAAACTCATCGTTCGATGACTCTGCGGCACACTCCTCCCCCGAAGACGAGGAGGAGGAAGAAGATGCTCCCCCTCTAGGCGGGGGAGACAAGAAAAGGAAGGCCGTCCCAATTGGGGGGCCGAAGGGTCCAAGAAGCGAAGGACTCTCCTTCCGGACAGTTCCACCTCTGCCGACGAAGGCGAAGACGAGTGGTTGCCCAGGGCCAAGCCCCTGGGGAGATCGTAAGTATTCGGATACCAGAGTAACTCATAGTATTCCTTTGTCGCACTGCTTTCCCTAATGCCAAATATGATTATGCAGGCCGCCACAAGCCACTATCGATGTATCATCGGACGGCTCCCTAGGCTCGTCGGACATGGATAGTGATCCCGTCCCAACCGCCACGTCCCCTCATCCTGCGGATGACGCCGAGGTGCTATATCACGAGGCACCGGGTCGAAGGGAGATGGTCTCGGAGGTGCCTCAAGGCGGCCTCCCGGACTCCGGGAGCCAAGGGGACAAGGCCCCTGAGAGCTCCGAGTTCGGCCCTCAGCCGAACACCGCGCCGGAACCTCCAGTGGTTCCGGGCTCGGGCAGGCAGCCTCCTTCTGAGAGGAGCGAGACGCCTGTACCGGGGACCTCTGTCCATCCAGAGGTGCCGGACAATCTGTTGGGAGCGCTTCGCAGCGCTTCCATCGACGAGGAGCACCGTACTATCATGAGTGCGGTGATCTAGAAGGTTCAGTCCGCCAAGAGCGGATTGACTGAAGCCTGTGCCTGCCTTCTAAAAGGCTTTGAGGTAAGTGTTTGAAATATAGGAAAATATTACCGCATTGACAGTAGCCCCTGATGCTCTGTGCGGTGTTCACAAAGAAAAGCCGAACAGAGGATCAAACAATATTGCATGAGTCTAATATGAGTATGTCAATATGCGTATGCAGGCTTCGCTACTGGCGTCTGCCGCACTGACTGCGGAGGTTGCCGTACTGAAGTAGGACCTCAAGGGGTCCAAGAAAGAGCTCGGCCATGCCAAGAGGCAGCTCGAGGAGAACAAGGGTAAGTAAAACCCTGTCTATAGATATGTATATATAAAAGAAGACGCGGTTGCAAAATGATAGGATCATCGTATATTTGCCAAGGGCCACAACCGAGGTGGCGTCCCTGAAGCAAGCACTAACCAAGGCCGAAGATAAAGCGGCCAAGGAGCGCACTAAGCGGGAAAAGCAAGAGGCTCATGTGGGTGAGGTGCAGCAAGAGCTCCAGGCTCTCATGACGAAGCACGAGGCGTTGAAACTTGACTCAAAGACGCGAGAGTCTGAGCTTGCCGCGGCCCTCGAGAGCGCAAAGAGTGCCAAGGCCAAGGCCCAAAAGGCCCTCCATGAGATTGACGCGATGAAGAAAATAACGGTGGGTAAGGCATTCTATATGCAAAGCAAGTATGTGAAAGTAAATTACCGATTACTTAACCGAATTCGGAGCTCTCCAGGAGCATTCGCAGATTTGCCCCACAGCGTGTCGGATGCCGCACAATTTTACCAGGCCGAGGAGGGAAGCTCAACGGAGAAGCTGTTCTGGTCTCAGTATACTGAGACCGAACACCCGATGCCTTTGAGCGACTAGCTAAAGCAGCTGGTCGAGCTGCACAAGGCGGCCGAATAGGCCATGAAGGGCCTTATAGTCCGGCTGTGGCTTGGCGATGCCCTTCCGAACAGCTACTTCGGCCTGGTGAGGCGGCTTGTGGATGCCTGCCCACGGCTGGAGGTCGTCAAGCGGTCCGTCTGCATCGAAGGAGCATGCCGGGCTTTTGCCCGTGTGAAGGTGCAGTGGGCCAAGCTAGACGATGTGAAGCTGATCAAGGAAGGGCCGCCGTAGGGCAAGGAGCATCGCACCCCCGAAATTTATTATGAGGGTGTCCCGAAGGGTGCCCGTCTTGTAGTGGATGAATGTTCAAAGGATGTAATATTTGAGAAAACTTGCTCGTGTGATCCTGTATGATGAAAACTTGTTTCATATGCGCTATGCAACACTTGTGTGAATTTAAAATATTACCTTCTGTTTGGCTGTTTATCCAATCTGAGAGATGGCTAGTCCTCGGTTTCTGCCCCGATGCCACTAGTGCTGGGGTGTTCGGGATAAACCTGAGCACTCTTGTTCCCATGTTTGGGTCCTTCGAGGGAGGTGCTCAGCACAATGAACAAGGCAACCGGACTCTCTAATTTTAAATTTCGGCGAAGCCCCTCGTATTCGGAAGGCCGAATTCGGGGCGCGATACACGCCTTTAAGCCGGAGAGAGCTGGCCCCTCGCTCTAAGTGGCATAAGTCTTTAGGGACTCGAAAACCTCGCCGAACAGCGACCAGTCTCTCGCCTTATCATGACAGTCAGTTTTAGCTTTCTCTACTGAGGTGCTCAGCCCAGCAGAACCGGGGCATAATCGTAGTAGTTCTCCTAGCGCTACCTTAGCCGATAAAGCGGAACGTAAGGTACCAAAACATAAGAGCCAGGCAAACCCAACATTTAACCAAAGACATGATTCGGAGCTGATGCATATAATGCTATAAGTTCGGGTTGCCGCACTTGTGAAAGTGTTCGGACTTTTCACACCATATTGTGGGGTACGTAATCCCCTGGTGTATTGGTCGTACCAAAGTGTACGGTTGCAAGGCGTCATTAATGAACACATATATATATAATAAGAATGCAACAAAAGTCGTAATGTTATGCATTGTTTATTCAAAAAGGTGCGTTAAAGCAAAATGATACAGATGGTGCGATTAGCAAAGAGTAGGACTATGTCCCTTCCAAGGGCAAGCTAAGGAATAGTAGTAAATCAAATATTTCGCTCGTTATTGTAATCCACCTGGGAATTCCGTGGTGTGATGTAGCTTTCTGCCTCCTTGGTTGTTGCATCATGTGTTTGGCAATAGTGTTGCCGGACAGGGTTTCCAGAGAGTAAGGTCCTGAAAAAGAGAAAAATAACCAAACGGGAACCCCCTAGTGCGGTATAAGCCGCGTCTTGGGGCGTGCGGCAGTGTGCCCCCCTCCCCACTTGTGCCCATGGTATTTTTAATGCGTAATTATGTACACGTGGCACGAGTTCCGCCGTTTGGCTAGGACTGGGGTGGGGGCCGCATTGCTACACGAGCTCAGATCGCACCAGGCGGTCTAGTTGCCGATTGCTCCGAGGGCGCTTGAAGGTGTCCGGGTCTTGAAATGCCGAACTGGTGGATTGCCTTGAGAGGCTGCTTTGCGCTTCTGCTGCGAGGACCGCGGTGTGCTCCTCCATTTGGAGGGAGCGCTCTGTGTTTCCATTGACTGTAATAACCCCGCGAGGTCCTGGCATCTTGAGCTTGAGGTATGCATAATGCGGTACCGCATTGAATCTCGCAAATGCGGTTCGCCCGAGCAGTGCATGATAACCACTACGGAACGGGACTATATCGAAGATTAACTCTTCGCTTCGGAAGTTATCTAGGGATCCGAAGACCACTTCTAGTGTAATTGAGCCTGTGCAATGGGCCTCTATGCCTGGAATGACGCCTTTAAAGGTCATTTCTTTGTGGGTTTGATCCTTGAGGGGCCTATACCCATTTTGCACACTGTGTCCTGATAAAGCAGGTTCAGGCTACCGCCGCCATCCATAAGGACTCGAGTGAGGTGAAATCCGTCAATGATTGGGTCCAGAACCAGTGCGGCGAATCTGCCATGACGGATACTAGTGGGATGGTCCCTGCGATGGAAAGTGATCGAATAGGAGGACCATTGGTTGAACTTTGGGGCGACTGGCTCCAACGCATATACGTCCCTGAGCGCACGCTACCGCTACCTCTTGGGGATGTGGGTTGCGTATATCATGTTCACCGTCCGCACTTGTGGGGGAAACCTCTTCTGTCCTCCGGTGTGTGGCTGCCGGGGCTCCTCCTCGTCATCTCTATGTGGCCCCTTGTCCTTGTTTTCGGCAATTAACTTGCCGGCCTGCTTGAACACCCAACAATCCCTATTTGTGTGATTGGCTGGCTTTTCTGGGGTGCCGTGTATTTGACACGAGCGATCGAGTATACGGTCCAAGCTGGATGGACCCGGCATACTTTGTTTGAATGGCTTTTTCCGCTGACCGGGTTTAGAGCCTTCGAATCCGGCATTGACTACCGTATCCTCGGTATTACCGTTGTTAATGCGACGCTTATGTTTGTTGCGACGTGACCTGCTATTGCCATCCTTGGTATCTGAAGTACCATGGTTCTTTGATATGTTATTACTGTGAGCCAGCCAGCTGTCTTCTCCCGCACAAAAGCGGGTCATGAGTGCCGTGAGGGCTGCCATAGATTTCGGCTTTTCCTGACCAAGGTGCCGGGCTAGCCATTCGTTGTGGATGTTGTGTTTGAAAGCCGCTAGGGCCTCTGCATCCGGATAGTCGACAATTTGATTTTTCTTTCTTAGGAACCGAGTCCAGAATTGCCTGGCCGATCCTTATGGCTGCTGAATTATGTGGCTCAAGTCATCGGCATCTGGTGGCCTCACGTAAGTGCCCTAAAAGTTGTCGAGGAATGCGGCTTCCAGATCTTCCAAACAGCTGGTGGACTCTACTGGCAAGCTGTTAAGCCAATGCCACGCTGGTCCCTAGAGCTTTAGTGGGAGGTATTTGATGGCGTGTAAGTCATCACCGCGGGCCATGTGGATGTGGAGGAGGAAATCCTCGATCCATACTGCGGGATATGTTGTGCCGTCGTATGATTCAATATTTACAGGTTTAAAACCTTCTGGGATTTGATGATCCATTACTTCGTCTGTGAAGCATAAGTGGTGTGCGCCGCCTCTGTATTGGGCTATATCGCGACGCAGCTCGAATGGGTCTTGCCCGCTGTGTTCGGCCCAGACAGATTTACTTTTACTGTATCCGGCGTGACATTTATCGTCTCTCATAGTGGCGCGCCCCCGTGATCCGTAGATCGATCTTGCATGATTTGCTTTGTCCTTCAATATGTCTCGCAGGTCTGGCGTTTCTCCCTATGCCTTTTTATTTGAATGGCGTCGGGGTGCGGGCTGAGTTTTTGGCTGGAATGCCTCTCTATCGCGGCCACGAGGTGGCCGATCAGCCGCGTCATACGCTTCCTCCTCCAGTCGGGGTAGCAACCTGTATTTTGGGTAACTCTTGGAGGGGTGCTCGAGTTTATATTCCTCGGCTGCGAGGACTTCAGTCCATCTGTCAGCTAGCTGATCTTGATCAGCTTGAAGCTGCTGCTGCTTTTTCTTAAGGCTATTTGCCGTGGCTATAAGCCGGTGTTTGAAGCGCTCTTGTTCGACGGGATCCTCTGGCACGGCGAATTCGTCGTCGCCGAGGCTTGCCTCGTCTTCGGAGGGGGGCATGTAATTATCATCCTCCGTTTCTCCATCTGCCGCTCTCTCACGAGGGCTAGCTCCTCCATCCTCGTGCTCTAAATCTTGCGAGAGGGGATTGTTGTTGTCTTCAGCACTATCCGGAGTGTTATTATCTCCTGTGCCGGTCTCACCACTTCTGTTCGGCGGGACTTAGAGAGGCGCCGCTGACGTCGGCGCTTGGGTTGCTTCTTGGAGGGGTCATCCTCCACTCTCTCGTCGCCATTGCCTTCTTTGGGTGTATCCACCATGTATATATCGTATGATGAGGTGGCTCTCTAGTACCCTGTGGGCAGTGGTTCCTCTTCGTCTCCCGCATCGTCGTCCATACCGTTGATGTCTTCGGAGTCGAAGTCGAGAATGTCGGTTAAGTCATCGACAGTGGCTACTAAGTGGGTGGTGGGTGGGCCACGAATTTCTTCGTCGTCCGCATCCCAGTCCTGCCGGACATAGTTCGGCCAGGATCCTCCTGACAAGGAGAGAGACCTTAATGAGTTCAGTATGTCGCCGAAGGGCGAGTGCTGAAAAATATTCGCGGAGGTAAACTCCATGATCGGCGCCCAATCGGATTCGATAGGAACGGGCGCAGGCGGCTCGGAGTCCGTGGCCGGAGAAAGATCTGGCAGTTTAACAACATGGCTCCTGTGCAAGGTAAGGTCGTTGTTTGGCTCGATCGCCGCTGAGGGTAAGGCCTTCATGCCGGGGTCCATCCACCCGTCCATGGACGGCACAGCTGGCTCCGAATTGAGGGTCGGAGCGGCTGCCTGTGCAATCTCCTAAACACTGTTCGACGGTAGAGCTAAATCGTACTCATCGTGACCGCATGACGCACAAGGCAGAGGCTCGAATCGGTCGAAGATCAAGTCTCCACGGATATCAGCTGTGTAGTTTAAGCTTCCAAACCTGACCTGGTGGCCAGGGGCGTAACTTTCAATCTGCTCCAGATGGCCAAACGAATTGGCCCACAGCGCAAACCGCCGAACATAAAGATCTGTCCGGGGAGAAAAGTCTCACCCTGGACTGCATCGCTAGCGATGATAGTAGGAGCCATCAAGCCTAATGGCGACGACATAGAGGAACTCTCAATGAAAGCACCAATGTCGGTGTCAAAACGGGCGGATCTTGGGTAGGGGGTCCCGAACTGTGCGTCTAAGGCGGATGGTCAGGAGGCAAGGGACACAATGTTTTACCCAGGTTCGGGCCCTCTTGATGGAGGTAAAACCCTACGTCCTGCTTGATTAATATTGATGATATGGGTAGTACAAAAGTAGATCTACCACGAGATAAGAGAGGCTAAACCCTAGAAGCTAACATATGGTATGATTGTATGTTGTAGTTGTTGTGTCCTACGGACTAAAACCCTACGGTTTATATAGACACCGAAGAGGTTAGGGTTACACAAGGTCGGTTACAAAGGAGGAGATACACATATCCGTATTGCCTAGCTTGCCTTCCACGCCAAGTAGAGTCCCATCCGGACACGAGACGAAGTCTTCAATCTTGTATCTTCATAGTCTAACAGTCCGGCCAATGGAGATAATCCGGCTGTACGGAGACCCCCTAATCCAGGACTCCCACAATAGTCAACTCCTTGAACTTGTCAAAAACCTTTCGCAACAAGTCGAGCTTTGTAGATAGTAACATTACTGTCAGTGTTAGTCTTCTTCTTGAAGATCCATTTATTCTCTGGCCTGCTGATCATCAGGAAAGTCAACCAAAGTCCACACTTTGTTCTCATACATGGATCCCATCTGAGATTTCATGGCTTCAAGACATTTTGCGGAATTTGGTCTCATCATCGCTTCCTCATAGTTCGTAGGTTCATCATGGTCAAGTAACATGACTTCTAGAACAGGATTGATGTACCACTCTGGTGCGGATCTTACTCTGGGTGACCTACGAGATATGGTAGTAACTTGATCAGAAGTTTCATTATCATCATTATTAGCTTCCTCACTTACTGGTGGTGGAATCACTGGAACTCATGATCATCATGATCAGAAGGTACAATTACCTCGTCAAGTTCTACTTTCCCCCACTCACTTCTTTAGAGAGAAACTCCTTCTCTAGAAAGGATCCATTCTTAGCAATGAATATCTTGCCCATGGGTCTGTGATAGAAGGTGTACCCAACAGTCTCCTTTGCGTATCCTATGAAGACACATTTCTCCGATTTGGGTTCCAGTTATCAGGTTGAAGCTTTTTCACATAAGCATCGCAGCCCCAAAATTTAAGAAATGACAACTTGGGTTTCTTGCCAAACCACAGTCCATAAGGTGTCGTCTCGACGGATTTAGATGGTGCCCTATTTAACGTGAATGTAGTTGTCTCTAAAGTGTAACCCCAAAATGATAGCGGTAAATAAGTGAGACACATCATAGATCGCACCATATCTAGTAAAGTACGATTACGACGTTCGGACACACCATTACGCTGTGGTGTTCCAGGTGGCGTGACCTGCGAAACTATTCCGCATTGTTTCAAATGAAGTCCAAACTCATAACTCAAATATTCGCCTCCATGATCATATCATAGAAACTTGATTTTCTTGTTATGATGATTTTCCACTTCACTCTGAAATTCTTTGAACTTTTCAAATGTTTCAGACGTATGTTTCATTAAGTATATATACCCATATCTGCTCAAATCATCTGTGAAGGTGAGAAAATAACGATATTCGCCGCGAGCTTCAATGTTCATTGGACCACATACATCAGTATGTATGATATCCAATAACTCTGTTGCTCGCTCCATTGTTCCGGAGAACGGAGTCTTAGTCATCTTGCCCATGAGGCATGGTTCGCAAGCATCAAGTGATTCATAATCAAGTGATTCCAAAAGTCCATCAGCATGGAGTTTTTTCATGCGCTTTACACCAATATGACCTAAACAGCAGTGCCACATATAAGTTGCACTATCATTGTTAACTTTTCATCTTTTGGCATCAATATTATGAATATGTGTATTACTACGATCAAGATTCAATAAACCATTTATATTGAGTGTATGACCAGAGAAGGTTGTATTCATGTAAATAGAACAACAATTATTATTTGACTTAAATGAATAACCATATTGCAATAAACATGATCCAATCATATTATGCTCAACACAAACACCAAAGAACATTTATTTTAGGTTCAATACTAATCCCGAAGGTAAAGGGAGTGTGCGATGGTGATCTTATCAACCTTGGAATCACTTCCAACTCTCATCATCACCTCGCCCTTAACTATTCTCTGTTTATTTTACAACTCCCGTTTCGAGTTACTAATCTTAGTAACTGAACAAGTATCAAATACTGAGGGGTTGCTATAAACACTGGTAAAGTACACATCAATAACATGTATATCAAATATACTTTTGTTCACTTTGCCATCCTTCTTATCTGCCAAGTATCTATGGCAGTTCCACTTCTAGTGACCATTTCCTCGGCAGTGACCATTTTCTTGAAACTAGTGGTCTTGTAAACCATCAACCCTTGATGCTATTTCTTGATTTCTACCTTAGCCGATTTCAGCATCGCGAAGAGCTTGGGAATTACTTTCGTAATCCCTTGCATATTATAGTTCATCACTAAGTTCTAGTAACTTGGTGACAGTGACTAGAGAACTTTGTCAATTACTATTTTATCTACAAGATTAACTCCCACTTGATTCAAGCAATCGTAGTACCCAGACAATCTGAGCACATGCTCACTAATTGAGCTATTCTCCTCCATCTTGTAGGCAAAGTATTTTCAGAGGTCTCATACCTCTTGACACGCGCATGAGTATGAAATACCAATTTCAACTCTTGGAACATCGTATATGCTCCGTGGCGTTCAAAACATTTTTGAAGCCTCAATTCTAAGACGTAAAGCATTGTGCACTATACTATCAAGTAGTCATCATACCAAGCTTGTCAAACGTTCATAACATCTGCATCTGCTCCTGCAATAGGTCTGTCACCTAGCAGTGCATCAAGGGCATAATTCTTCTGTGCATCAATGAGGATAATCCTCAAATCACGAACCTAGTCGGCATCATTGCTACTATCATCTTTCAACATAGTTTTTCTCTAAGAACATATAATAAAATAAACGGGGAACTACATCGCGACCTATTGATCTACAACATAGTTATGCAAATACTATCATGACTAAGTTCATGATAAATTAAAGTTCAATTAATCATATTACTTAAGAACTCCCACTTAGATAGACATCCATCTAGTCATCTAAACGATCACGTGATCCAAATCAACTGAACCATGTCCGATCATCACGTGAGATGGACTAGTTTTCAATGGTGAACATCACTATGTTGATCATATCTACTATATGATTCATGCTCGGCCTTTCGGTCTCCAGTGTTCTAAGGCCATATCTGCATATGCTAGGCTCGTCAAGTTCAACCCGAGTATTCCGCCTATGCAAAACTGGCTTGCACCCATTGTATGTGAACGTAGAGCTTATCACACCCAATCATCACGTGGTGTCTTGGCACGACGAACTATCGCAATGGTGCATACTCAGGGAGAACACTTATACCTTGAAATTTAGTGAGAGATCATCTTATAATGCTACCGCCGAACTAAGAAAAATAAGATGCATAAAGGATAAACATCACATGCAATCAAAATATGTGACATGATATGGCCATCATCATCTTGTGCCTTTGATCTCCATCTCCAAAGTACCGTCATGATCTCCATCGGCACCGGCATGACACCATGATCTCTATCACCGTGTCGTCACATTATAGCCTCACCAACTATTTCTTTTGCAACTATTGCTATCGCATAGCGATAAAGTAAAGAAATTGTATGGCACTTGCATCTTATGCAATAAAGAGACAGCAATAAGGCTCCTGCCAGTTGCCGATAACTTTAACAAAACATGATCATCTTATACAACAATTTATATCTCATCACGTCTTGACCATATCACATCACAACATGCCCTGCAAAAATAAGTTAGACGTCCTCTACTTTGTTGTTGCAAGTTTTACGTGGCTGCTATGGGCTTAGCAAGAACCGTTCTTACCTATACATAAAAAACGGCAACGCGGTATAGTGATTGCTTTTTGATCTTCAAAAAGAACCTTGTTCATTGAATCCGATGCAACTAAACTTGAGAAGCAGACACCCACTAGCCACCTGTGTGCAAAGCACGTCAGTAGAACTAGTCTCGTGTAAGCGTATGCGTAATGTCGGTCTGGGCCGCTTCTTCCAACAATGTCGATGAATCAAGAATCAACTAGTGACGGCAAGCAATATGTATATACCCACGCCCACAAATCCTTTTTGTTCAACTCATGCATATAACTTCTATGCATAAACTTGGCTCTGATACCACTGTTGGGGTATGCAGTAATTTCAAAAAAATTCCTATGCACACGTAAGATCATGGTGATGCATAGCAACGAGAGGAGAGAGTATCATCTAAGTACCCTCGTAGACCGTAAGCAGAAGCATTGTGACAACGCGGTTGATGTAGTGGTATGTCTTCACGATCGACCGATCTAGCACCAAAGGTACGACACCTCCATGATTTGCACATATTCGGCTCGATGACGTCCCAAGAACTCACGATCTTGTAGAGCTTCGAGGGAGAGATTCGTCAGCATGACGGCGTGATGACGGTGATGATGTTGCTACCGGAACAGGCCTTCGCCTAAGCACCGCTACGATATTACCGAGGTGGATTATGGTGGAGGGGGGCACCGCACATGGCTAAAGATCAATGATCAACTTGTGTGTCCATGGGGTGCCCCCCTCCCCCGTATATAAAGGAGTGGAGGAGGGGGAGGGGGCCGGCCTCTCTAGGCGCGCCCCAAGGAGTCCTACTCCCACAGGGAGTAGGATCCCCCTTCCCTTTGTTGGTATTAGGAGAGAAGGAAGGAGAGGGAAGAAGGAAGGAAAGGGGGGCCGGGCCCCCCTCCCAATTCGGATTGGGCTTGGGGCGCCTTATAATTTTCTTCGTCCCCCTCTCTTCCACTAAGGCCCAATAAGGCCCATATACCTTCTGGGGGTTTCCGGTAACCTCCCGATACTCCGGTATACTCCCGATTTCGCCCGAAACCACTCCGATGTCCGAACATAGGCTTCCAATATATCGATCTTTATGTATCGACCATTTCGAGACTCCTCGTCATGTCTGTGATCAAATCATGGACTCCGAACTACCTTCGGTACATCAAAACACATAAACTCGTAATATCGATCATCACCGAACGTTAAGCATGCGGACCCTACGGGTTCGAGAACTATGTAGACATAACCGACACTACTAGGAAAAGGGCTATAGATAATATGGACACTAATGGCGCACCAGACATGTGGTGTGCCACTACTATATAGCAGTGGTGCACCATGTGCTGGTGCGCCATTAGTGTCTATCACACTAATGGCGCACCATACCAATTGTGCGCCACTACTAACATATTTTTTATTATTTTTCCAAAAATACTAATGGCGCACCAGGTCAGAGTGCGCCATTACTAGTTTTAACTAGTAATGGCGCACCACTCACATAGAGATTTGCGAAGTGCATACGGATCTGAATGTTGCAGACCCGTTGACTAAAACCCCTCTCACAAGCAAAACATGATTAAACCTAGAACTCATTGAGTCTTAATCACATGATGATGTGAACTAGTTTAGTGACACTTTTAAACTCTTTGGATGTTGGTCACATGGCGATGTGACCTGTGAGTGTTAGTCACATGACGATGTGAACTAGATTATTGACTCTAGTGCAAGTGGGAGACTGTTGGAAATATGCCCTAGAGGCAATAATAAATTAGTTATTATTATATTTCCTTGTTCATGATAATCGTTTATTATCCATGCTATAATTGTATTGATAGGAAATTCAAATACATGTGTGCATACATAGACAACACCATGTCCCTAGTGAGCCTCTAGTTGACTTGCTCGTTGATCAATAGATGGTTACGGTTTCCTGACCATGGACATTGGATGTCATTGATAACAGGATCACATCATTAGGAGAATGATGTGATGGACAAAGACCCAATCCTAAGCCTAGCACAAGATCATGTAGTTCGTATGCTAAAGCTTTTCTAATGTCAAGTATCATTTCCTTAGACCATGAGATTGTGCAACTCCCGGA
Source organism: Triticum urartu (assembly GCF_003073215.2). Classification (NCBI taxonomy): domain Eukaryota; kingdom Viridiplantae; phylum Streptophyta; class Magnoliopsida; order Poales; family Poaceae; genus Triticum; species Triticum urartu. Next base: position 488,124,183 of record NC_053026.1, read on the forward strand.
TACCGTAGGAGTGCTTTGGGTGTGCCAAACGTCACAACGTAACTGGGTGGCTATAAAGGTACACTATAGGTATCTCCGAAAGTGTCTGTTGGGTTGGCACGAATCAAGACTGGGATTTTTCACTCCGTGTAAACGGAGAGGTATCTCTGGGCCCACTCGGTAGGACATCATCATAACGTGCACAATGTGATCAAGGAGTTGATCACGGGATGATGTGTTACGGAATGAGTAAAGAGACTTGCCGGTAACGAGATTGAACAAGGTATCGGGATACCGACGATCGAATCTCGGGCAAGTATCGTACCGCTAGACAAAGGGAATTGTATACGGGATTGATTAAGTCCTTGACATCGTGGTTCATCCGATGAGATCATCGTGGAACATGTGGGAGCCAACATGGGTATCCAGATCCCGCTGTTGGTTATTGACCGTAGAGTCATCTCGGTCATGTCTGCATGTCTCCCGAACCCGTAGGGTCTACACACTTAAAGTTCGGTGACGCTAGGGTTATAGAGATATTAGTATGCGGTAACCCAAAAGTTGTTCAGAGTCCCGGATGAGATCCCGGACGTCACGAGGAGTTCCGGAATGGTCCGGAGGTAAAGAATTATATATAGGAAGTGCTATTTCGGCCATCAGGACAAGTTTCGGGGTCACCGGTATTGTACCGGGACCACCAGAAGGGTCCCAGGGGTCCACCGGGTGGGGCCACCTGCCCCGGGGGGCCACATGGGCTGTAGGGGGTGCGCCTTGGCCGATATGGGTCAAGGGCACCATCCCCTAGAGGCCCATGCGCCAAAGGGACAAGAGGAGGGGAGAGTCCTAAAAGGGGAAGGCACCTCCGAGGTGCCTTGGGGAGGATGGACTCCTCCCCCCTTGGCCGAACCCTTCCTTGGAGGAAGGGGCAAGTCTGCGCCCTCCCCCTCTCCCTTGGACCTATATATAGTGGGGGAAAGGGAGGGCAGCAAAAACCTGAGCCCTGGCGCCTCCCTCTCCTCCCATGACACATCTCCCTCCTCCCACAGTGCTTGGCGAAGCCCTGTTGGAATCCCGCTACTTCCACCACCACGCCGTCGTGATGCTGGATCTCCATCAACCTCTCCTTCCCCCTTGCTGGATCAAGAAGGAGGAGACGTCGCTGCTCCGTACGTGTGTTGAACGCGGAGGTGCCGTCCGTTCGGCGCTAGGATCATCGGTGATTTGGATCACGACGAGTACGACTCCATCAACCCCGTTCTCTTGAACGCTTCCGCGCACGATCTACAAGGGTATGTAGATCCACTCCTCCCTCGTTGCTAGATGACTCCATAGATTGATCTTGGTGACACGTAGGAAATTTTTTGAATTATTGCTACGTTACCCAACAGTGGTATCAGAGCTAGGTCTATGCGTAGTTTCTATGCATGAGTAGAACACAAAGTAGTTGTGGGCGTTGATTTTGTTCAATATGCTTGCCGTTACTAGTCTTATCTTGATTCGGCGGCATCGTAGGATGAAGCAGCCCGGACCGACCTTACACGTACTCTTACGTGAGACTGGTTCCACCGACTGACATGCACTAGTTGCATAAGGTGGCTAGCGGGTGTCTGTCTCTCCTACTTTAGTCGGATCGGATTCGATGAAAAGGGTCCTCATGAAGGGTAAATAGCAATTGGCATATCATGTTGTGGTTTTTGCGTAGGTAAGAAACGTTCTTGCTAGAAACCCATAGCAGCCACGTAAAACATGCAAACAACAATTAGAGGACGTCTAACTTGTTTTTGCAGGGTATGCTATGTGATGTGATATGGCCAAAAGGATGTGATGAATGATATATGTGATGTATGAGATTGATCATGTTCTTGTAATAGGAATCACGACTTGCATGTCAATGAGTATGACAACCGGCAGGAGCCATAGGAGTTGTCTTTATTTATTTATGACCTGCGTGTCAACTTAAACGTCATGTAATTACTTTACTTTATTGCTAACCGTTAGCTGTAGAAGTAGAAGTAATAGTTGGCGAGACAACTTCATGAAGACACGATGATGGAGATCATGATGATGGAGATCATGGTGCCATGCCGGTGACGATGATGATCATGGAGCCCCGAAGATGGAGATCAAAAGGAGCAATATGATATTGGCCATATCATGTCACCATTTGATTGCATGTGATGTTTATCATGTTTATACATCTTATTTGCTTAGAACGACGGTAGGAAATAAGATGATCCCTCATTAAAATTTCAAGAAAGTGTTCCCCCTAACTGTGCACCGTTGCGACAGTTCGTTCGTTTCTAAGCACCATGTGATGATCGGGTGTGATAGATTCCAACGTTCACATACAACGGGTGTAAGACAGATTTACACATGCAAACACTTAGGTTGACTTGACGAGCCTAGCATGTACAGACATGGCCTCGGAACACAGAAGACCGAAAGGTCGAGCATGAGTCGTATAGAAGATACGATCAACATGAAGATGTTCACCGATGTTGACTAGTCCGTCTCACGTGATGATCGGACACGGCCTAGTTGACTCGGATCATGTAATCACTTAGATGACTAGAGGGATGTCTATCTGAGTGGGAGTTCATAAGATGAACTTAATTATCCTGAACATAGTCAAAAGGTCTTCGCAAATTATGTCGTAACTCGCGCTTCAGTTCTACTGTTTAGATATGTTCCTAGAGAAAATTTAGTTGAAAGTTGATAGTAGCAATTATGCGGACTAGGTTCGTAAACTGAGGATTGTCCTCATTGCTTCTTAGAAGGCTTATGTCCTTAATGCACCGCTCAGTGTGCTGAACCTCGAACGTCGTCTGTGGATGTTGCGAACATCTGACATACACGTTTTGATAACTACGTGATAGTTCAGTTGAATGGTTTAGAGTTGAGGCACCGAAGACGTTTTTGAAACGTCGCAAAACATATGAGATGTTTTGAGGGCTGAAATTGGGATTTCAGGATCGTGCCCACGTCAAGAGGTATAAGACCTCCGACGATTTTCTCAGCCTGCAAACTGAGGAGAAAAGCTCAATTGTTGAGCTAGTGCTCAGATTGTCTGAGTACAACAATCATTTGAATCAAGTGGGAGTTGATCTTCCAGATAAGATAGTGATGTTTCTCCGAAGTCATTACCACCAAGCTGCTAGAGCTTCGTGATGAACTATAATATATCAGGGACATATATGATGATCCTTGAGATATTCGTGATGTTTGACACCACAAAAGTAGAAATCAAGAAGGAGCATCAATTGTTGATGGTTGGTGAAACCACTAGTTTCAAGAAGGGCAAGGGCAAGAAGGGATAATTCATGAAACGGCAATTCAGCTGCTGCTCTAGTGAAGAAACCCAAGGTTGAACCCAAACTCGAGACTAAGTGCTTCTGTAATAAGGGGAACAATCACTAGAGCAGAATTACCCTAGATACTTGGTAGATGAGAAGGCTGGCAAGGTCGATAGAAGTATATTGGATATACATTGTGTTAATGTGTACTTTACTAGTACTCCTAGTAGCACCAGGGTATTAGATACCGGTTCGGTTGCTAAGTGTTAGTAACTCGAAATAAAAGCTACGGAATAAACGGAGACTAGCTAAAGGTGAGCTGACGATATGTGTTGGAAGTGTTTCCAAGGTTGATATGATCAAGCATCGCACGCTCCCTCTACCATCGAGATTGGTATTAAAACCTAAATAATTGTTATTTGGTGTTTGTGTTGAGCATAGACATGATTGGATTATGTCTGTCGCAATACGGTTATTCATTTAAGGAGAATAACGGTTACTCTGTTTATTTGAATAATACCTTCGATGGTCTTACACCTAAAATGAATGGTTTATTGAATCCCGATCGTAGTGATACACATTTTCATGCCAAAGGTATAAGATAGTAATGATAGTACCACACAAATGTGGCACTGCCACATAAGTCATATTGGTATAAAACGCATGAAGAAGCTCCATGTTGATGGATCTTTGGGCTCACTCGTTTTGAAAAGTTTGAGACATGCGAACCATGTCTATTGGTATATATGCATGAAGAAACTCCATGCAAATGGACCGTTTGGACTCACTTGATTTTGAATCACTCGAGACATGCAAATCATACCACATGGGCAAGATGACTGAAAGCCTCGTTTTCAGTAAAATGGAACTAGAAAGCAACTTGTTGGAAGTAATACATTTTGATGTGTGCAGTCCAATGAGTGCTGAGGCGTGTAGTGGATATCGTTATGTTCTTACTTCACAGATGATTTGAGTAGATGTTGAGTATATTTACTTGATGAATCACGAGTCTGGATTATTGAAAGGTTCAAGTAATTATCATAGAGATGAATATCTGAATTACGATTTTGGCACAGAATTAAGACATTGTGGAAATTGTTTCACAACTGATACAGCCTGGAACACCATAGTGTGATGGTGTGTCCGAACATCATAACTGCACCCTATTGGATATAATGCATACCATGATGTCTCTTATCGAATTACCACAATAGTTTATGGGTTAGGCATTACAGACAACCACATTCACTTTAAATAGGGCACCACGTAACTCCGATGAGATGACACCGTATGAACTATGGTTTAGAGAAACCTAAGCTGTCATTTCTTAAAAGTTTGTGGCTGCGACGCTTATGTGAAAAAGTTTCAGGCTGATAAGCTCGAACCCAAAGCGGATAAATGCATCTTCATAGGACACCCAAAAGATTTGGGTATACCTCCTGTCTCAGATCCAAAAACAATAAGGGATTGTTTCTAGAATCGGGTCCTTTCTCGAAGAAAAGTTTCTCTCGAAAGAATTGAGTGGGAGGATGGTGGAGACTTGATGAGGTTATTGAACCGTCTCTTCAACTAGTGTGTGGCAGGGCACAGGAAGTTGTTCCTGTGGCACCTACACCAATTGAAGTGGAAGCTTATGATAGTGATCATGAAACTTCAGATCAAGTCACTACCAAACCTCGTGGGATGACAAGGATGCGTACTACTTCAGAATGGTACGTAATCCTGTCTTGGAAGTCATGTTGCTAGACAACAATGAACCTACGAGCTATGGAGAAGCGATGGTGGGCCCGGATTCCGATAAATGGCTCGAAGCCATAAAATCCGAGAGAGGATCCATGTATGAAAACAAAGTGTAGACTTTGGCGGAACGGCTCGATGGTCGTGAGGCTGTTGAGTGCAGATGGATTTTGAAAGGAAGACGGACAATGATGGTAAATGTCACCATTAAGAAAGCTCGACTTGTCATTAAAATGTTTTCCGACAAGTTCAAGGAGTTGACTACGGTGAGACTTTCTCACTCGTAGCGATGCTAAGAGTCTGTTGGAATTATATTAGCGATTACTGCATTATTTATGAAATCTTGCAGATAGGATGTCAAAACATTGTTTCCTCAACGATTTTCTTGAGGAAAGGCTGTATGTGATACAAACGGAAGGTTTTGTCAATCCTGAAAGATGCTAATAAGTATGGAAAGCTTCAGCAATCCTTCTAAGGACTGGAGTAAGCATCTCGGAGTTGGAATGTATGCTTTCACGATGATCAAAGATTTTGGGTTTATACAAAGTTTATGAGAAACTTGTATTTCCAAAGAAGTGAGTGGGAGCAATACAGAATTTTTGATGAATATATGTTGTTGACATATTGTTGATCAGAAATGACGTAGAATTTCTGGAAAGCATATAGGGTTATTTGGAAAGTGTTTTTTCAATGGAAAGCCTGGATTAAGCTACTTGAACATTGAGCATCAAGATCTATAAGGATAGATCAAAACGCTTAATATTACTTTCAAATGAGCACATACCTTGACATGATCTTGAAGGTGTTCAAGAT